>NW_027219834.1:0-73767 GCF_027580195.1 Bos mutus | reverse complement strand
TGTTACCTGCTGGCCCTACAAAGATGAATAAGGACCTCAATAGCAAGTTCTGCTTTCAAAAGCAAATGTCCTGCAGTAGGACCTGAACTAAAAAAATGAGGACAAGTTCAGTACCCAATACAATGGCTATTATTCCAAAACAAAACCCCAGAAAATAACTAGTGTTGGTGAGGATACAGAGATACTGGAACCCTTGTGCATCGCTAGCAAAAATGTAAAATGGAGCAGCTGCTACACAAAACAGTTTGGAGGGTCCTCAAAAAATTAAACAGAATTATCATGCTATCCTAAAATTTCACTTCTGAGAATAACCAAAAAAAAATTTAAAGCAAAGTCTGGAACAAATATTTATACATCTGTATTCACAGCAGCTATATTCATAATAGCCAAAAAGTGGAAGGAACTCAAGTGTCTGATGAATGAATGATTAAACTAAACACTGGGCATAAATATACAATGAAATATTATTCAGTCTTAAAAAGGAAGGAAATTCTGACACTTGTTACAACATGGATGAATCTTGAAGACATTGTACAAAGTGAAATAAGCCAATCACAAAAGGACAAATATTTTATGATTTCACTTAAATGAGGTACTGGAGTAGTCAAATTCAGAGAGAAGAAAAAAAAGTAGAATGGTGGTTGCCAAAGGTTGAGGGGAGGGGGAACAGGGAATTATTGTTTAATAGGTAGTGTTTCAGTTTCAGAAGCTGAAAAAGTAAAGGATAGTGGTAATGACATACCAAGGTGACTGTACTTAATGCCACTGAACTGCACACTAAAAATGATTGGAATGGGGAATTCCTTGGTGGTTTCATGGTTAGGACTCTGAACTGTCACTGCTGGGGACTGGGTTGAATCCTGGTTGAGGAATTAAGATCCCAAATGCCAAAAAACAAACAAGAAAAGATTCAAATGGTAAGTTTTATGTTATATATATTTTGTGTACATGCATGCTAAGTCACTTCAGTCATGTCCAACTCTTTGCAACACTATGGATTGTAGCCTGTCACACTCCACTGTCCATTGGATTCTCCAGGCAAGAATACTGGATTGGGAAGCCATGCCCTCCCTCGAGGGGATCTCCCCAACCCTAGGCTCGAACCCACATCTCCTGCATTGGCAGGCAGTTTCTTTACCACTAGTGCAACATGTATATTTTGCCACAATTTAAAAAAAATTCTGAGGAATATTATCTATAAGTGCTACTATGAAATAGCCAGGATATATTGTTAAGTAAAAAAAAAAAAAAAAAAAGGTAGAGAAAACAAACAGTATGACAATATATCAAAAGAGCATGGAAAAATATATAGCTATACACAGATATTATATAGACATTTTCTACAATTACTATAACTTTTAATGGAAGAATAAACAAAAAGCTTTAAAAAAACAACTACCCCCAAGGAAAGGAAAGAATAAGGTTAGGATTCAGCTGGTAAAGAATCCAGCTGCAGACTCGATTCAATTCCTGGGTCAGGAAGATCCCTTGGAGAAAGGATAGGCTATCCACTCCAGTATTTATGGCCTTCCCTGGTGGCTCAGATGGTAAAAAATTTGCCTGAAATTCAGGAGACCTGAGTTCAATCCCTGGGTTGGGAAGATCCCTGAAGGAGGGCATGACTACCCACTCCAGTATTCTTGCCTGGAGAATCCCCATGGAATCAGGAGCCTAACAGGCTACAGTCCATTGGGTCTCAAAGAGTCAGACACAAATGAGGACTAAGCACAAACACAGTCCAGAAACTAGACTCCTCTCAATGTACCTTGTCATATACATCAAATTTTTAAACATGATTATAAAATAAATTTAAACAAAAAAATATTTTTAAGTCGTTCCTCAAAATCAAAATGAAAAACAAACCTAAACTGTGTATTGAGTTAAACCAAACAGAGAAGTGCTTAACTCTAAAACACAGCAATCTGACTGCACATCCTTGGTGAAATGCATCCTAAGGACATAAGAAATACAAAGAAACCTTACAGTGCTTTCAGTAATGATACTGATATTATTCTGAAATTATGTAATGTCTGTATACCATAAGGTTTTGGTATGAAGAAACAAAAATTCTAAAAAATTAAAAAAAACTCTCAATAATATTTAATTACAAGTTATCAGTATAAACTCATGCTGAACTTTCTTTTTTTAAAAAGTATTTCCTAGCTCCATCTTTGAAGAGACCTATCAATTACTAACCTAGTATCAATAATAGCACCCAGAGAGCAGTCTGTAAAAATCCATGAAAATTCCTTCCAACTAAAAGGACCAGTGCTCACAAAAGAAACTGATAATTCAACTTCTGAGGCAGAATTTTACGAAATGAGGTTGGATCATACCAAGAAAGCAAGGAAGCAGTCAGAAACCACTAGGATAGTATCAAAAACACTTAGGAGCTATCTTGAAGAGGTGCTCACTGCCAAAAGCAGAACAGACTGAGCCACAACAAAATAATAACTGCAAATGGACTGAAACACATAAAATATGATAAAAATCCATGACTTCATAATGATACTTGAAAGGAGAATGATGATATTTGAAAGGAGAAAGATCTCATTAGTCACTTTTGAAAGATTCTTATGAATCAATTTATTATCCTAAAAACTAACAAAGGAGAACAGTTGCATATTTACTGTCTTTTTTATATAAACTGAACACAAGAGTAACTCAACAGTCCAATAATCAAAATGAGGAAGTTTCTGTTGATAAAGTATTCTAGCTGAGAAACGAAGAATGACAGAATATCACCATTTTACAAACCCCTAATGAAATTCTTGACCTAGGGAAAGATTGATGGCTGCTAAAATTATACAGAGTAACAAGTAGATATTACAGGGCCTTGGAACTATTCTTTCAAAACAAAAACAGACAGAGGAACATGGTCAAAAACATCACAGGGATGCAAACAGCAAAATAAAGTCTGAGACAATCTGCAGGGCAAGTGTGTTACAAGAAAAAAAAAGATGGGAAAGGGAAGGAAAAACTATAAATTAGGAGGCATATCAGTTCAGTTCAGTAGCTCAGTCATGTCCAACTCTTTGTGATCCCATGAACTGCAGCACACCAGGCCTCGCTGCCCATCACCAACTCCCAGTCTACCCAAATCCATGTCGATCGAGTCAATAATGTCATCCAACCACCTCATCCTTTGCCGTCCCCTTCTCCTCCTGCCCTCAATCTGTCCCAGCACCAGGGTCTTTTCCAATGAGTCAGCTCTTCGCATCAGGTGGCCAAAGTATTGGAGTTTCAACTTCAACATCAGTCCGTCCAATGAACACCTAGGACTGATCTCCTTTAGAATGGACTGGTTGCATCTCCTTGCAGTCCAAGGGACTCTCAAGAACCTTCTCCAACACCACAGTTCAAAAGCATCAATTCTTCAGTGCCCAGCTTTCTTTATAGGCCAACTCTCACATCTATACATGACCACTGGAAAAACCATAGCCTTCACTAGACAGACCTTTGTTAGCAAAGTAATGTCTCTGCTTTTTAATATGCTGTGTAAGTTGGTCATAACTTTCCTTCCAAGGAGTAAGCATATTTTAATTTCATGGCAGCAATCACTATCTGTAGTGATTCTGGAGCCCCCAAAAATAAAGTCAGCCACTGTTTCCACTGCGTCCCCATCTCTCTGCCATGAAGTGATGGGACCGGATGCCATGATCTTCGTTTTCTACATGGTGACCTTTAAGCCAACTTTTTCACTCTCCTCTTTCACGTTCATCAAGAGGCTCTTTAATTCTTCTTCACGTTATGCCATAAGGGTGGTGTCATCTGCATATCTGAGGTTATTGATATTTCTCCCGGCAATCTTGATTGCAGCTTGTGCTTCTTCCAGCCCAGCGTTTCTCATGATGTACTCTGCATAGAAGTTAAATAAGCAGGGTGACAATATACAGCCTTGACGTACTCCTTTTCCTATTTGGAACCAGTCTGTTGTTCCATGTCCAGTTCTTCCTGACCTGCATACAGGTTTCTCAAGCGGCAGGTGAGGTGGTCTGGTATTCCCATCCCTTTCAGAATTTTCCACAGTTTATTGTGATCCACACAGTCAAAGGCTTTAGCGTAGTCAATAAAGCAGAAATAGATGTTTTGCTGGAACTCTCTTGGTTTTCCATGATCCAGCAGATGTTGGCAATTTGATCCCTGGTTCTTCTGCCTTGTCTAAAACCAGCTTGAACATCTGGAAGTTCTCTTTCAACGTATTGCTGAAGCCTGGCTTGGAGAATTTTAAGCATTACTTAATTGCCAACATCCACTGGATCATGGAAAAAGCAAGAGAGTTCCAAAAACATCTATTTCTGCTTTATTGACGATGCCAAAGCCTTTGACTGTGTCGACCACAATAAACTGTGGAAAATTCTGAAAGAGATGGGGATACCAGACCACCTGACCTGCCTCTTGAGAAACTGTGTATGCAGGTCAGGCAGCAACAGTTAGAACTGGACATGGAACAACAGACTGGTTCCAAATAGGAAAAGGAGTACGTCAAGGCTGTATGTTGTCACCCTGCTTATTTAACTTTTATGCAGAGTAGATCATGAGAATCGTGGGCTGGAAGAAACACAAGCTGCAATCAAGACTGCCGGGAGAAATATCAATAACCTCAGATACGCAGATGACACCACCCTTATGGCAGGAAAGTGAAGAAGAACTAAAAAGCCTCTTGATGAAAGTAAAAGAGGAGAGTGAAAAAGTTGGCTTAAAGCTCAACATTCAGAAAACGAAGATCATGGCATCCGGTCCCATCACTTCATGGCAGAGAGATGGGGACGCGGTGGAAACAGTGTCAGACTTTATTTTTCTGGGCTCCAAAATCACTGCAGATGGTGATTGCAGCCATGAAATTAAAAAACGCTTACTCCTTGGAAGGAAAGTTATGACTAACCTAGATAGCATATTGAAAAGCAGAGATACTACTTTGCCAACAAAGGTCCGTCTAGTCAAGGCTATGGTTTTCCCAGTGGTCATGTATGGATGTGAGAGTTGGACTGTGAAGAAAGCTGAGTGCTGAAGAATTGATGCTTTTGAACTGTGGTGTTGGAGAAGACTCTTGAGAGTCCCTTGGACTGCAAGGAGATGCAACCAGCCCATCCTAAAGGAGATCAGTCCCGGGTGTTCAATGGAGGGACTGATGCTGAAGCTGAAACTCCAATATTTTGGCCACCTCATGCGAAGAGTTGACTCATTGGAAAAGACTCTGATGCTGGGAGGGATTGGGGGCTGGAGGGGAAGGGGACGACAGAGGATGAGATGGCTGGATGGCATCACCGACTCGATGAACATGAGTCTGAGTGAACTCCGGGAGTTGGTGATGGACAGGGAGGCCTGGCGTGCTGCGATTCATGGGGTTGCAAAGAGTCGGATGCGACTGAGCGACTGAACTGAACTGAACTGGAGCGTGAGATGAGTGGAATTGTGCGGTAGTTTGAGCATCCTTTGCCTTTGTCTTTCTTTGGGATTGGAATGAAAACTGACCTTTTCTGGTCCTGTGGCCACTGCTGAGTGTTCCATATTTGCTGGCATATCGAGTGCCGCACTTTCACAGCGTCATCTTTTAGGATTTGAAATAGCTCAACTGGAATTCCATCCCTCCACTAGCTTTGTTCGTATACTGATGCTTCCTAAGGCCCACTTGACTTGACATTCCAGGATGCCTGGCTCTAGGTGAGTGATCACACGATCGTGATTACCTGGGTCATGAAGATCTTTTTTGGACAGTTCTGTGTATTCTTGCCACCTCTTAGTATCCTCTGCTTCTGTTAGGTCCCTACTATTTCTGTCCTTTATTGAGCCCATCTTTGCATGAAATGTTCCCTTGGTATCTCTAATTTTCTTGAAGAGATCTCTAGTCTTTCCCATTCTATTGTTTTCCTCTATCTCTTTGCACTGATCGCTGAGGAAGGCTTTCTTATCTCTCTTTGCTATTGTTTGGAACTCTGCATTCAAATGGGGATATCTTTCCTTTACTCCTTTGCTTTTCCTTCCCGTCTTTTCACAGCTATTTGTAAGGCCTCCTCAGACAGCCATTTTGCTTTTTTGCATTTCTTTTTCTTGGGGATGGTCTTGATTCCTGTCTCCTGTACAATGTCAATTGTACATTGGAGACAACTGTACTGTACCATGTACTTGGCCACTGAGACAGTTCAAAACAGTGTGCCAAACTCAGGAATGAGCAATCTTGTTTCTATCAAAAGCCACAATACTCAGGGAAAAGACAGACATCAAGTTAAGAACTTAAGAAAAATTTAACGTGTGTGTTTGTGTATAAATGCACGTTTTGTAAAGAGAAATAAACATACTAACATACTAACAAGGATCTTTTCTCCAATTTAATAAATGGACATTCACCCCATTTATTTGAACATGTTCCAATTTCAATCGAAGTATTGAGGAGGAATTCTCTCTACCCAATGAAAGAACACCCAACTTGTTGATTGTGAACAATAAGAAGCCAATTTGAAATAACCCAAATTCTGCAATTTCTCTCCTGGCATCCTTAGCTCAATACCATATATTATTTCATTCGAAGCACTCATTTTGATTTCACCAAACATCAGTACAGGAATGAACCCAAGGCAGGCTTGAAGCCTGGGTCTGCTGAAAGATGCTTTACCTAGGAAATGTCTTTCAACTCACCCAGTCCCACAAAGAACACTCAAGAATGTGCTGGGGTTACCTGCTCCAATTATTTGCTCCCACTAAAAGCTGGCAAGCTGATCCAAAGTTCCTGGATCAGAGACAGGAGGGTGTCATCAGCAGACAAGTCCTTGTAAGGATCTAAGAATCCTTACTTCTATTTGCAAGTGTGCTGTGTTGATTGCTGAATTTCCATATCCTTTGCTATTACAGAAACTTTACACTCTCAGACTGTCAGGAGACTCTGTCAGTGGCATCACTGGCCTGATATGACAACCAAGCCAACTATCCCGACATCACTTCATATCACCAGAGCTTTCTCTTACACATCTAGGTGCTCTCCCTAGAAGGAGTGAAATTCAAAAAGATGCAGTCTCACTGCCAGCAAAATGTCTAGCCTATATGGGCATGTTTGAAGAGAGGACAGAGACAGCTCACCATGCCACCATTATGAAAGCCCCAGGAGCCCACAATGAGAGATGCAAATTCATATGAAACAAATACATCGTCTTTCTAGTACTTTCTCTCTAGGGTCACTTAGAAATGAAATTTGGAATAGAATAACACTTCTGGACCATCTATTCTGCATCATGCATTGTGCTAGCTACTTAAATCTCTCATTTAATCCTAATAGCCATTCAAAGTATTTTTGTTATTAGTGCCTTTTCACAAATGATTTTCACAAAGATGTTGAAGTGAAGTGACTGAGTCAGTCGTGTCTGACTCTTTGCGACCCCATGGACTGTAGCCTACCAGGCTCCTCTGTCCATGGGCTTTTCCAGGCAAGAGGACTGGAGTGGGTTTCCTTTCTCCAGATCACAGAGATGTTAGGTGACTTAATTTCAAAGTCTGAAAGCTACTACGTGAAAGAGGCAAAAGTTAAACCCAAATCAGTATATAAATCTTTATGACTTATTTCTGACAACTCTATTTGCTTTCCAAAGGAATTATACTGACTTAAAATGATACCAGAACCAAAGATAGTCCTCCTTCATTTTTTTGGTGAGAGAACTGGGTAGTTTTAACACCCAACAGGGACTACCATGCAAGGAACCAAATTCCTATATTAAACCAATACCCATTTTCATATACCCACTCTAACAGTCTATACCAAATCTCTCCTTACCAGTTAGACTGTGTGTAGTCAGTGGAAGAGCAGAAATATTTTATTCAACCTCTACAATATTTTCAAGTATTTGGACTATACAATTTGCCCTCTACGTTTCAAAATCTATGAATAATCATCTTTCTACAAAATTTCCCAGATTTAGGCTAGTTTACTTGGAAGTATTAAATCTTTGAATTTTACAATAAAATGAAGATTCTAAAACAAGTAGTATTCGATTTGCTGAAAGCACTGTAACAAAGACTTAAAGACTAAAATTAAAACAACAACAACAACAACTTTAAATTCTATGTACTATGTAGCTACATTAATCTTAGAATATGAGAAAACGGTAAAAGCTATCACTTTAACAGAACTTACTCCAAAAGTACTGTGCCAAATACTTTATAAATGCTTCATTTTGTATCAACACTTCATTTTGTATCTTCCAAAGTGTTAACTCTATTTTACAAGCAAAGTGACAATGGGAAGAAAATCCAAGTAACTTGACCAAAGTAATACAGGTAGAAAGTGGTAGCTGCTGCTGCTGCAGTTTATACAATTCCAAAGCTTTTACCTCTTGTTGTCACAGTTTACTGCCCCCTAATTCCTATCTGGTAAACATATCTTTGTCCACAATTCTAAAACCACTGTCAAAACACATACAAAATTATTTAAACCTATTATTAACTGTATCCATTAATTTGTCATAGCTTCTAAAGTAAAATAATTAAAAAATTGCCTAAAGATGGTAAAAACAACAACCCTGTATGCGAGACAGCAAAAGACACAGATGTATAGAACAGTTTTTTGGACTCTGTGGGAGAGGGAGGGGGATGATTTGGGAAAATGGCATTAAAACATGTATAATATCATATAAGAAACGATCGCCAGTCCGGGTTCGATGCGGGATACAGGAAGCTTGGGGCTGGTGCACTGGGATGACCCAGAGGGATGGTATGGGGAGGGGGGGTGGGAGGGGATTCAGGATGGGGAACACGTGTATACCCGTGATGGATGCATGTTGATGTATGGCAAAACCAATACAATATTGTAAAGTAAAAAAATAATAATAATAAAAATAAATAAATAAATAAAAAGTGCCTAAAGAATTATCATTAGAAAAATTCAAGTTAAGGCAACAGATTTTCATGACGTATTGAGAGGTCAAGAACAGATAATTCACACAACAAAACCTCTATCACTGCTTGGGAGTTACTGTTCTTAAATTGATGTAAAGATAGTAAGACCAGGATACCATCTTAAGTATTTAAGACAATGTAAAATACTGTAAACCCACCAGCCTCAAGGTTGAACCAAAGCACCCATTTTCAAAATCATGTTACCTTCAATATTTACTAAGTGAATTATGAATATTATTATTATAGTCTGCTCTTTAAAGTCTTATGATCAAATAACAGAAAAGATGTAACCATAACTTGGACAATTTAAACTTCTGAAAAGCTATTACTTCCCAGTTCCAATGTTTCAAAGTTCTTCCTAAAAGAATAATATCTGAAAACTAAGATAAGTAACATCCCCCAAACATGAAATCTTCAATTTATCAGAGTCTGAGCCTAAATACATAACTTTTTAATGTACAAGATGCAGTTAAAAATAACATGTTAGTTGTTCCTGGTGTTTATCAAACACATTCCATTAGACTGATTAAAAGGGCAATACAAGAATAATTTTCTACGATATGCCAAATAATAGATGAAGTCTTACCTCCATTGCTAAAACTACCATCTGTTGGTCATAGTGATTCAGAAGATTGGGCATGAAGGCAGTGTTATAAGGCAAATCCTGGCACACCCTCAAGGTAATAGGCTCAAAGAAAATAAACTGTGCCCACCCGGTTTGGCCCACAAACATAGTCAAGGGCCACAGTTAAAAGATGATCCAACTCATAGCCACGCTTTCTCGATTGAATGGGATTCAGATGATCAGGCCTACTCAATATGTATTTTAGATCTTTGTACACCTACAGGTCTCAGCTTGAAAGTACTTCTTCTATCTTACTGTTAAGTTCTTCAAACAGAATTACTCTGCACCGTCAGAGGTTTGTTAGCTTGGTCTCACAAAAGGCATTTGTTTTTGGTTTCACAATATGGGAAAATGACATCATCTTGCCTCTTCTTTTCATTTTCTTACATCGGGTACCATGTGGCCAACGTGTCAAGTTGATCAACCACATTCCCAAACAACAGGTTCCATCTTAGGAGAAGAGCTATTTCTTCCTTTGACTGAAGTATCTGAAAAATAATTGAAAAAAAATTGGGTGAAATTAGCAATTTCCTCTTAAAATATTGCAAGCTTGATATTAAAACTTTGATTAGCTCAGTAAAGTTGCAGGATACAAAATCAGTATACAAATCAGTTGTGCTTCTACAAACTAACAATCAGGTACTAGAAAGAGAAATTTTAACATACTGCCTTTGGGACTTTCTGGTGGTCCAGTGATTAAAACTGCACACATCCACTGATGAGCTCCAGTGCACTCCCTGGTGGAGAACTAAAATTCCAAGTGCCAGGTGTGTGGCTAACAACAACAAAAATCACAAACTTTGACTGCCTTACAGAGAAAATACATGGATATTTCAGAAAAAATACGACAGTTTCTCTACCTTCTCATTCTTGCTATAGATATACAAGAGAATCCATAAACAGCATTTAAAGGAAAGCACTATTTCTTCCCTCAGTTGTTTATATAACATATAGTTTAATTTCCCATCTACAGTGGTAGTTTTTCATTTGTCACAAGACATAATTGATCCATTTTGAAAAACTTGCATGCTGTTGTCCTAAATTTTATTTAAATATCTGCCACACTTAATAACAAGTTATTTAAATGTTATTATATATGTTTTAATCATTACATGATTCAGCAGATGGTATCTGTGAAAGGTGTAAACTATAAAGAAATCAAAAGATATGGCTTGAAGCCTCTTTCCAACTATGTGAATCACTTACCTTCTCTGAGCTCAGAATTTTCCTTTCTAAAAATTGCACCTCCCCTATCAAAGATGTATGAGTGAATTATAAAATAATGCACTCTATAAAAGGTAAAGCAACATCAAACTTTAGGTAGTTTTATTACTGAATGACAGCAGATACAAAGACTTACTTCTATCAACCAATACTGAACTGGCAAACAGAAGATTCTAAAAGTAGTATCAGGACATTTTCCCAACAATGCTTCATCCTTTTAGATAGTGCAAAAATTCAGTACAGAAAACGTTTGACCAACAAATGCTTCATTATACAGAGTCAGGCTGCAGAGAAGAGTCAACTCTAGAAAGTTACAGCATGGAATATGAATGATTTCCAGTGAAGAGTTTCTACCAAGTTTCAGAGTTGGATTTGACACTGCCTTTCCTGGGGGCTTCCCTGGGGGCTCAGACGGTAAAGAATCCGCCTGCAATGCTAGAGACCTGGGTTCGATCCCTGGGTTGGGAAGATTCCCTGGAGGAGGAAATGGCAACCCACTCCAGTATTCTTGCCTGGAGAATGCCATGGACAGAGGAGCCTGGCAGGCTACGGTCCGTGGGGTCGCAGAGAGTTGGATGCAACTTTCACATTCACTTTTTTTTCTAGGGACAAAAATATGCATCTCTTTTGGGGCTGGAAGGGTAGGTAAGAGTGGAAGGCAGGATTGGTAGGAAAAAAGCGTATTCTAAAACTATCATACTTCCATTTGGTTTTGTAATGATGTTAAGTCTGCTTTTACTTTATTTTTGCTTCACAGATGTCAAATATTTCTGTTTGAAGTACACAACCTCAGCTGGGAAAACATGAGAAAGTCAGGTTCAGAAATTCTCAGAGACCCAGGTTAACAGGACAACTCAAATAGATATTAGGGCCTGTGACAGAGAACTTGAACCGTCTTGGCTAAAGCAGAGAAAGAAACTGTCCTTTGCGCACTACCAATGACAGGGCCCTCTGCATCCCAGGCTTTCATTACTGGGCAGAAAAAACTATTTGGAGAAAGTCAAGCCATGGCTGAATCTTCCCAATTTCTCCCCCAAGCATATGGTCTTGAGTAGAAGAAGAGAAAAGTAAAGTCTACAACCTTAGGAATTAGAGACACCAAAGTTACAAGCAACCTCTGCCCCAAACGTTTCATCTCTCTAATACGGAAATCTCTAAACCAGAAATATTTGTTAAAGCTTCTTGGCCTGCCATATTTTTTCCTCCTTCAAGCTGGGCCCAGAAATGTGATGTCTGGCTATGGAAAAGAGATATTAAACACAGTCATGTATATTTAAGCTTAATTATCATGCAGCACGGTAACAATTATGCATATCATTAAATGTGTCAAATAAGCCCTGAACGCTTTATTTGGCTACAGTATCAAACATCCATAGAAGTTCCATGTTTGTAGTTTGCTCCTTATGCAGCATGTTCATCTGCTTGCAACTTAAAAAAAATTAAAGGGAACATTGCTTCCTACTGAATATGTGTATAACAATGAGAATTTCAAATTTTTCATTTAGACTATTATTCAAGCTGTATGGGTTCTAAATTGACGGTTCAAAGAAGATGACCACACAAAACTTGAGGAAGAAACAAAGTAATATTGAGTTTTTTAAACTAGGTGAGAAACCCCCTTATACTTCTGTCTACTCTATTTTACTTGGTTTTCCCTCAGTTATTCCTTTTGCCTCATTTACAAACAATACTTCTCACAGACTTACAAAAGTGCTTTCCTTTATGTACTTTAACATTCAAATTTCCATATATCCAAACATTTTTGTAAAATTATTGTTAGGCTGGGATAGGATAAAACCTTAATACATTAAGACTGTAGTTTATGATTATTAAGATAAATAAGAAAAAACAGTAGAATGCCATGAGACAAGAAGAAAAATAGGAACACTAAAAATATTAAGGAATTCATATTTCTTCCAAATTAGAGGTTCCCTAATTTTAATGTGCAGTAGATTCATAGAAACCCCACGGGTCTAAGAAATCCGAACCTCTGGAAAATGAATGATATACATGCATTCTAACAATTATCTCTGTACTGTTACAAGTGATCTATAAGTCATATTTTGAGAAATGCTATCCTAAAATAGAATAACTTAAAACAGTACAGGATATTTGCACATAATTATGTGCTTAGCAAAAGTAATATATACAATGAATTTTTTAAAAAGCAGATAAAGAATACTACCTTAATAGAAAAATCGAAAAAGGACATAAATTTACAAATGGCCAACAAACATATGAAAAGATACTCAACTTTACTAATAAAAACATACAAACATGATATTTAACATTTTTGCCAATCAGATGAGCAAAGTAAGAATAACAGAACACAGTATAGGAGAGGGTGCAGAAAAAGGAATATATTCAACATTCCAACACTTGGAAGTACTTTTTTTGTTTTTTTTTTTTTTTTGTCCCACACGGCTTGCAGAATCTTAGTTCCCCAAACAAGGACTGAACCCGGGCCAGAGTAGTGGAGTGTCTAACCACTAGACCGCCAGGAAATTCTCCATTTTCAAATACTACTGGAGGAAAAGCAAACTAGTTGGTATTTCAAAAAAAAAAAAGCTATGGACATCAAAAGCCCTTAAAATGTATATAATTTGATTCAGCAGACCTATTCTACAATTTATGCTAAGAAAGTAAACACAAGTACACATGATGTATAACTGAAATGTTAGTACAAAAACCCAGAGACAATCTGAAAGTCTGCCAATAAGGAATTGGTTAAACTAAGGTACAACCACATATAACACACTAACTAAAAATGATGAGCAGGATCTGTATATACTGACTTCAAAAGACAGTAACAATACAAAAACTGAAAAATAAAATTTTAAATGGTTTACAAAACAGCATATAGTCTCCCACTTCTGTCAAAAATATACATACACGGAACAGAATAAAATTACCTGAACTGTTTAAAAATACAATATTATAGGGACTTCCCTGGCAATCCAGTGATTAGGACTCCACACTTCTATGTCAGGGAGCTCGCATTTCATCACTGGTCAGGGAATTAAGGTCCCACAAGCTGCAAAGCGTGGTCAAAAAACAAAAACAAAACAAAAAAGTAGTAAAGTATTATAAATGCTGCAATGTTATTTTAAAGTCTGTCGCATGTTATTTATGTATGGGAACATTAAGTGCTAAATCTATGAATGTGTGCTGACAATACTACTACTTGAATCAATGATTTACTGGCTGTTGATTAAATAACAAGCCAAGGGACACAAAAATACCCTACTACAGGTAGCAAGAAAAGCAAAAAAAAAAAAAAATGATAAATTTAGAATGGGTCAAAAATTGGTTTTGAATACTGAAAAAAATCAGATCACCTCTCAGCTGAACCAAATATTATGCACATTAAAAAAAAAAAAAACTTTTGATATATATTCTAAGTTGCTTTTCAATAACATAATGAAATGAATGCTTCTAATCAGGATCATGTGAGTATGCATAGCAACAGTCCTTTTTCCTAAGAGAACCATCCTCGAAGAAGCTGTAAGTTTCAGAGAGGACACAGAAGATTGAGGAAACCAGGAAATACTGACCAAATACAGCAACTGATCACATAAAGGTTAAAAGATTTTTTCCATTCTTTTTGATATTATATCTTTTACCACAGCAATCTGCAGAATCTCAGTTGAACAAAGCGAATTGGTGGATTAACTGGAGGGAACAGTCTCAGGCATCAAGGACCAGTAAAAAGTGAGGGGTCTGGCAACAGTTTTTCATGCCCTAACCCTGAGCGAAGACATTCACTTCTTTACAGAGCAATATATGTGGAAAACTAATTTCCAATTAAGTGACCTGATGACTATTTCATCAGAAAACAAAAAGGACTAGATACATTTAACCCTACATTTTAATTTTTATCAATGTGTAACATCAGAAATCTGATATTCCCCAATTTACCAGTTCTCTTTTGATGATAAAAAGTTCAGTTCAGTCGCTCAGTCATGTCCGACTCTTTGCGACCCCGTAAATCACAGCAAGCCAGGACTCCCTGTCCATCACCAACTCCAAGAGTTTACCCAAACTCATATCCATTGAGTTGGTGATGCCATCCAGCCACCTCATCCTCTGTCATCCCCTTCTCCTCCTGACCCCAATCCCTCCCAGAATCAGGGTCTTTTCCAGAGTCAATTCTTCGCATGAGGTAGCCAAAGTATTGGGAGTTTCAGCTTCAACATCAGTCTTTCCAATGAACACCCAGGACTGACCTCCTTTAGGATGGACTGGTTGGATCTCCTTGCAGTCCAATGGACTCTGAAGAGTCTTCTCCAACACCACAGTTCAAAAGCATCAATTCTTCAGCGCTCAGCTTTCTTCACAGCCCAACTCTCACATCCATACATGACCACAGGAAAAACCATAGCCTTGAATAGACGGACCTTCGTTGGCAAAGTAATATCTCTGGTTTTTAATATAGTATCTAGGTTGGTCATAAATTTTCTTCCAAGGAGTAAGCGTCTTTTCATTTCATGGCTAAAATCACCATCTGCAGTGATTCTGGAGCCCCCCAAAATAAAGTCTGATACTGTTTCCCCATCTATTTCCCATGAAGTGATGGGACCAGATGCCATGATCTTCGTTTTCTGCATGTTGAGCTTTAAGCCAACTTTTTCACTCTCCTCTTGCACGTTCATCAAGAGGCTCTTTAATTCTTCTTCACTTTCTGCCATAAAGGTGGTGTCATCTGCATATCTGAGGTTATTGATATTTCTCCTGGCAATCTTAATTTCAGCTTGTGCTTCCTCCAGCCCAGCGTTTCTCATGATGTACTCTGCATATAAATTAAATAAGCAGGGTGACAATATACAGCTTTGACGTATTCCTTTTCCTATTTGGAACCAGTCTGTTGTTCCATGTCCAGTTCTGTTTAATTTTTATCAATGTGTAACATCAGGAATCTGATATTCCCCAATTTACCAGTTCCCTTTTGATGTTAAAAAGTAAAAGCCCCGAAAATAAGTTGAGTATTTGTCCTGAAGAGCAGCAATAAAGGGCATGCAATCTTGGAAGACTGTCTTCAGAGGCTGGCTACAAAGCCAGACCCAAGGAACTCAGGTGGGAAAAGCAAGAGATGGCAGCTGTGAAGAGGAAAGAAAGCCGGCAGAATCCCAGAAGAGACAATGACAAAAGTGGGCCCTGGGGGCTTGTCAGCAAGGCCTTGCAACAAAAGATACTAGCAATTCTATTCCAATTCACACTTTCTGTACAGAAAGTGATTCCTTTCATCTTTCTCAGCTTAGATTTACTTATCTGGACACACTATACATATACATAGCATTTTGCGTTTCCAATTCACAAATTAAAGGTTGCCTCAAACACACTGGCTACAATGGGAACCGGAGGATATTCTTTTGTCTTCTTTCAGAGTTTTCCAAGACTGCATTATAAGGATTAGCACTCACTACCTCTGAAGCTTCTTCTCTCAAGGAAATCATCATCTTGTAAGAGAGCAAAGTACACACTGAGAGCATATCACTGCTCAAAGTGCTAGATTCCTTTTCCTAAAACTCATGTGGGTTTTGGCCTTTTGTTTTCCATATCTTGTTTAAAAAATAAATTCATTCTCAGGATACTGTTTTCTGGTTGCTAAAGCATCAGTTCAGTTCAGTCGCTAAGTCGTGTCCGACTCTTTGCGACCCCATGAATCGCAGCACGCCAGGCCTCCCTGTCCATCACCAACTCCCGGAGTTCACCCAGACTCACGTCCATCAAGTCAGTGATGCCATCCAGCCATCTCATCCTCTGTCATCCCCTTCTCCTCCTGCCCCAACCCTCACAGCATCAGAGTCTTTTCCAATGATTTAATTCTTCACATGAGGTGGCCAAAGTACTGGAATTTCAGCTTTAGCATCATTCCTTCCAAAGAAATCCCAGGGCTGATCTCTGCTCCATATTTAATTCATCGGAGAAGGCAATGGCAACCCACTCCAGTACTCTTGCCTGGAAAATCCCATGGGCGGAGGAGCCTGGTAGGCTGCCTTCTATGGGGGTCGCACAGAGTTGGAAATGACTGAAGCGATTTAGCAGCAGCATATTTAATTCATAGGGCCTAGATTCTTACAAATCTCTAGGTATCACTTTGCTACATTATCTCATTTTTTTTAAAGTCCGTCTAGTCATCTACTGATTACAAAAGATATTCTAATCTTCTTCCAGGTGCTGAGTGATGGGGCTTAAAAAATACAGGAAAAAACAAATAAAGTTCAAAACTAAAATGAATAGTAGGCATCAAAATCCAGTCCATCTTACAACTTATATATACTTTTAATTCTAGAGACAGCAGAAGCAGAAGATCTTTTAAAACTAAAACTGGAAAGTTAAAAGATGGCCAGAAGTGAAGTGAAGTGGAGTCTCTCAGTCGTTTCCGACTCTTTGCGACCCCATGGACTGTAGCCTACCAGGCCTCTCAGTCCATGGGATTTTCCAGGCAATAGTACTGGAGTGGGTTGCCATTTCTTTCTCCAGGGGATCTTCCCAACCCAGGGGTTGAACCCAGGTCTCCCGCATTGTAGGCAGACACTTAACCATCTGAGCCACCAGGGAAGTCCTAAAAGATGGCCAGAGTCTGGACTTTAAAAAAAAAAAAAAAACAGGTTGAAATTCCAGCCTCGTTTCCCTGTTCCATTAAAATGTGTTCAGGAAATGCTCTAATATCAAGCTCCTGATTTTTTTTTCCCTTAGCATGGTTGCATGTTTTAACTATAAAATTAGTTTAATGAGATAAACTTTGAGGACCAGGATTTTTTTTTTTTTTTTAGGCCTACTAGCCTAGTTGTTTGGAGAAGGCAATGGCACCCCACTCCAGTACCCTTGCCTGGAAGATCCCGTGGATGGAGGAACCTAGTAGGCTGCAGTCCATGGGGTTGCACAGAGTCAGACATGACTGAAGTGACTTAGCAGGAGCAGCAGCAGCCTAGTTGTTTTTTCTTAAACTTCATTCACAGCGAATTCCTTGGATCCCCCAAAACTGTTGCTAGTTCTCAGCGTAACAAATTGTAACTCAAAGACAGATTCATCATTTCTGATGCAACAGTCAGTTAAAACTAATTTCTACTCAAAGAGGAGCTGGTACTCTTCAAACATTCATTCCTAACCTTCTGGAAATGCCACTATTAAAAACCTTCACTTCTTTCCTTAAGACGCTGCAACCCTTCTTCTCCCAAATCTATACTGAACAATTCCTCTCATACATATTTCAAAGTTTTGCTTTTCATTTGCACTACTGCTCTTTTTGTGGGCAGCTGCAGCTTTAAATGTCTCTAATTCTAGAGATTTAGAGGTTAAAAAATGCTTGAGGCCAACACTGCTCTTCCCTGTGAAAGAAGGTAAAGATGCAGTAAGAACTGTTTCCTAGCACATGTCTCCTGAAGAAAATAAAAGTCAACAGCAGTCTAACATCAACAAACTAACATGCTCAGAATAAGTTTTCAGTATGAAATCTCACAGTTTTACTAACACTTATGAAATTTAAGTCGGGGAGAGAGATGTTTTGCCTGTCAAGTGGGCAACAGAGGACTTACAGTGAGTTTAAAACCCCCTCTCTTTGCCCAGTGATGACACGCTCACAACACTGTACTATACAAACAAAGAACGTGCACTTTACTATTTAGCTTCCCCGGAGAAGGCAATGGCACCCCACTCCAGTACTCTTGCCTGGAGAATCCCATGGACTGAGGAGCCTGGTGCACTGCAGTCCATGGGATCGCCAAGAGTCGGACACGACTGAACGACTTCACTTTCACTTTTCACTTTTACGCATTGGAGAAGGAAATGGCAACCCACTCCAGTGTTCTTTCCTGGAGAATCCCAGGAATGCGGTAGCCTTGTGGGCTGCTGTCTATGGGGTCGCATAGAGTCGGACACAACTGAAGCGACTTGGTGGCAGCAGCAACAAGTCTCCCTACTTCAAATATCTCAATCGTGGCTGGGATCTCTCTAGAAAAATCCACCTGAATGTTCAAAGCACAAAATAAAGGTCAGAGGAATACAGTACCTAAGATGAAAAAAGGGATCAAAGAACCTAAAGTCCTTTCTTCCTCTATTAGTAGGGCACTGGTAGATTTAGGAGAGATGTAGAGGCAGGGAATATTAGTGGAAGAGAAAAAGAAAAAAGAAAAAAATGGAGGAGGAGGAAAGAGAAGGTAAGACGATAGGCTTTACTAATTGTTGAGGTCCTTTAACGGACCAGACCCTGGTGGTCCAGAGTCGACGATAAGAAAGTAAAGGAGAGAAAGAGGCTGATATTCCTTGGTTTACGCAGAAAGCCAAGAAAGCCCCTGGCACGGGGCTCGCTCAGTTCATGGAGGCCTCAGGCTCCCTCTCGATGCGGTGAAGGCACACAGCGCCTTCTCAAGAGGGTCTTAGAAGCCTGGGCAGAAAAGTGAATTCAGAGGGCTTCTGTGCTCCAAAGAAATAGCCTGATAGAGAAAAAGAAAGACATGGGGATCAGAGCTCTGATGGAGCAAAGGTGTTTTAATTAACATGGTGTGGGCATATAGACTGTCTTACAAGGTAGTTATTCTCAGCAAAGATAAAGATTAAAATTCCAGACTTATAAAACATAGGCGATCCATATTAAAGAGAGAGAGAGAGTTGTAAACAATCACTTTTACTGTATGGTTCACAAGAAGGAGAGGGTACTTATCTCCGTATAGAAAATCTAATGAAGGAAATGCCTGGATTCCTCAGCCCCCGGGAGACGCTTGAGTATTTAGGAATTAATAAGGAACAGAGAATTTCTGACAGATCCAAAACAGCACACAGGAAGCCTCCTGTTAAATGCTTCCTGAAAACTAATTACCTTATTTTCCTGACAGTTTCAAAGCATTTGTGGGGAGGGGGTAGAGAGGAGGAACCTCTTATTTCACTAAATAAAAGGCAACACTGTAAGAAGAACTGCATCTCAATTATCTTTTATTTTCAGCTACATCCTTGCAAGCCTGCCCACTTAAACTTTTACATCACTTTCCTATCTTATTACCTCTATGTTGTGGTTTGGTACTTCAAACAAACACTTTTTTTTTTCTTATGGAGGAAAAAGATGGTATTGATTTGCTTAAAAGTACGGATGGGTTAAAAAAAAAAAAAAAAAAAAACGGAGGGAAATCATTATCTTGAGGAGTAAATGGTTCTTAATAACAGAACTACGGATTTATCCATCCCTTTGACTGTTAGCATGCCACTAAAGGCTTCAGAAGGCTCAAGAGGGAGGTTAACATCCCCCTTGTCAAGTGTTTGTTTCCTTGCTCCTGCGGTATTGGCTTTGCCAAGTAACCCAATTCCCGTATATAAACATTACAGGTCTCTCCAAACTACTTCTATAAAATAAGATATTGTTTGACCAATCTTATAGAGCAGTCATTTATTTCTATAGCTGCTGGTCTGCTCTGCTGCTCTGTCTGCCTACATTCAGAAGGGAACAAAAATTCAAAATTTCATTTATTCTGGGCCCAAAACCAGACCTTTTGTCCTTCCTAGATATTTTGCAACTTCGAGTTGACTCCTCTGCCTAAATTAGTGGCATATGTTTTTGTTAAGAAAAAAGAAGAAAGAAAGAAAGAAAAAAACCACCCCTTATTCTCTTATTGAGGAAGGCAACTAATTCTGAAAAAGGCCTCTAGGAAGATGTTAAAATGTCTTGAAATGTTTAACAGAACCTTATTTCAGAGGCTATGGATGAACCTCCCCGAGGTACCCCAGGGCAAACACACGGAGCGTCCAAGGGGGCAGAGGGGAAAGCCTCGAGGAGGAATATGCAGACTTTGCAAAACTGACGGGAGGGAGGAGAGGGGACAACTTTCAGGACTAGAAACAGGAAGCAGTCCAGATGCTGCGATGCTGCCTGCACCCCCGCACCCAGCCCTCCGTGCATCGTCCTCCCCGCCAGCAGCTGCATGCTCCACCCACAGCCCCCAGTGGCCCGGGAGTGCCACACGCCCCTGCGGCGCCAACCAAGCCCCAGGGCTGGGCTGAGGGCGGCGTGCAGGGAGCGTGGGCCCCACTCGACCAGGTTGCTGGGCGCAGATTCGGGACCGAGAGGGTTAATCCAGTCCGCGCACACAGTCCGCCCAGCCCCAAACCCAGGCTCCCCTGCCGGCCCGCCACCCACCCCGAGAAAGCCCGGAGACACCCCTCCACAGCACAGCGCCCAAGGCTTTTGTTTTGTCAGAGACGAGAATAACGATCCTTGAGGAGGAGGTGCCGCAGCTGCTCGTGGCTCTTTGGCACAGGCTTACACCGAGGAGCGGGCAGCTGCGGCGGCACCTCCTAAGTCCCCACTCTCAAGTCCTTTTCCCGCTGAGCAGGACGGGAAGGGGCCTGCACGACCCGGGGCTCACCTCACACCTCGGGGCTGGGCTCCCGGGGGGCTGCGGTACCGGCCGGGGGCGGCCAAAGGTCCCTCAGGTAAACGGAGCCAGCGAGGACCACCAGCGTGGACCACCAGCGTGCGCCTCCGAGCGACCGAGAGCTTTCGCGATGGCGCGACACATGCGCGCACGCACGTACGGGCGCAGCGCACTGCGCACGCTCGCCCGACGCCCGCGCTCCTATTTTGAGCCCAGCTTCTGGATACCCGTCTGCAGGTTTCGTTGCACTTTACCTCGCGCCGAGGCTGATGCCTGGCCCTGTCCTGCTCCAACGGAGTCGTTCTGCGCTCTGGAAGCTTTTCTTAAATGCCCTCAGTCCCCTTTGCAAAGCTCTCCCTCCCTTCCCTGCTGAGACAGTGCAGCGACTCTCATCACTCAAGCCTGGAACGCTATTATTGAGAGACCACCAAAACCTGTTTGAGAACCAGCGTGCCCCCTGGGAACCCGGGGATTGGAATTGATTAAGAGGTGGGTGCTGAGAGTGGTACTGGGTGCAGATAGAAGTAGTCAGCTTTCATATTGCAGAGCTCCAGGCTGAAGCAGCAGAGCAGATACCCTCTTTACCGACACCCACTTTAGTCAGCAGGTGGGGCTTGAGGTTATTGGTGGCATTCCTCATCTTCTGTTCTTTGGGAAATGTTTCTTCTCTCTTTTTCTTCATAAGTGATTTTATTTTTTTCTCCATAAGCTATTCTAGAACTTAAAGATTCCTTAGAAATCATCTAAACCTAACCTCTCATTATTCAGACGCGGAAAAGAACGGTCCAGAAAGGTTAAAAAGACTTAGCCAAAGCCAGGCAGGGTTTTAAGGGCTGAGTCTGGATTCACTCATTCCAAGCCAAAGCTGTTACCATTGCCTCTATCATTTTACCTACCTTCCTTTCTCTTCCTTTCCCTCCCTTTTCAACCTAGACTTCACAGCCATCATTTTGTTCTATGGTAGCACACAGGACTTAAAGAAATACTTTGATCTTGTAGCATAGTATGACTGTACTTAACGTTCTTCAACTGTACACTTGGTTAAAATGGTGTATTTTAGTATAATCTTCTCTCTGAATCTTTGCCACCCCATGTTAGGAGACTGACCAAAAACAGCTATATAATCTGTGGTTTGTCCAAACCCTTGGGACACATCTCTGTGGCATCTTTAATTATAGGCAACTACTTTATACAAAGAAAAGTGGAAGTGTTAGTCCCTCAGTCGTGTCCGACTCTTTGTGATCCAATGGACTGTAGCCCACCAGGTTCCTCTGTCCATGGACTTCTCCAGGCAAGAATACTGGAGTGGGTTGCCATTCCCTTCTCCAGGGGATCTTCCCGACCCAGGGATGGAACCCAGGTCTCCTGCATTGCAGCCAGATTCTTTACTGTTTGAGCCACCAGTGAAACAATCTGTTTTAAAGATGCTCCCTAAATGATAATAAATACTGAGCTTAGACAGTCATAAATATCGTTTGATGTCAGAAGATGAGCTATGCGAATTGCACCATAAAAGGGATCTGAAATGACATTTTCAATGTCGTTAATAAATACTAATGCAGTAATACTTTTTTTTTTTTAAATAACATTGATCCATAGGCTGATTCTTATCAAGTCATTGTGTCTTGTGGAGCCAACACTGCCTCTACTGAAGGTGAGTGAGTGAAGCAGCTAAGAGCATTTATGAAAAGCAGTATAGACCTGCTTCGGGTACTTCTAGATCCCTTGTACCTTCAGATCCTCTAGAGATGTGCTGCTCTCACATTTTTATGCAATTTACACATGGTCTTGTGAAAACTGTCAGGCATAGAACATATCTTGGCTCCTAGTGGGAGGTGGGAATGATGTAGAAATTATCGTTGAATGTATCAACATGATCACATCTCAGAAATAGACCACTGAGTGAAAGAAGCGAACTACAAAGTATGTAAATTATGATAGCTCTTTAAAACAGTCACACTGTTTACAAGGCCAAACATGTATATATAATAAGCATAAAAAGGACAAGTAGGCAGCACACTAAATTTTATGACAGTGGATGCCTCTAGGCAGGCAGGGTGGGAAATGAGATCTGGGCAGCATGTAAAAGAGGCTTCAACTCTTAATCACACACATGAAGCAAAATGTTAACATTTTAAAAAATCTCTGCAGGGAGAAAAGGGTGTTTCTTAGGCAAGTCTGTAAACTTTTCTTTATGGTTGAAATGTTCCCTTTAAAAATAATGTTGAGGGGCTTCCCTGGTGGTCCAGTAACTAAGATTCCACCCTCCCAATGCAGAGGACCTAGGTTAAATCCCTGGTCTGGGAACTAGTGCAAGACAGGGAAGCCTGGAGTGCAGCAGTTGATGGGGTTTCAGAGTCACACACGACTTAGCGACTGAAGACCAACTGGGAACTAGATCCCACAAACTGCAACTAAAGATCCAAGATCTTGTGTGCTGCAACTAAGATCCAGTGCAGCCAAATAAATATTTTTAAAAGGAATTTAAAAAAATTTTAAATGAAAGTAATGTTAAATTTTTTCGAGGACATTGAGCCAATGTGCTCACCGTGAACACAATGTGAAGGGCTGAACAAGGAGAGGTCCAGAGGATGCTAGTTGAGAGGATCAATGAAAGGGACCTTATTTTCAGGGATAAAAATATTCAGATCTAACAGGGATAAAGTGTCGGGCTCTCTTTAATCCCATCTTTCTTTCATTCAATGTTATAACCACCAATAGAAAGTCTTTAGGGCTTCCCTGGTAGCTCAGGAACTTCACCGAGACCCAACACTCTCCCAGGGAGTTGTTAAAACTGGTCTCTTTCTGGATGAACCCATTTTGAAACCATCCATGTTAACCGGTAATACATGGTAATTGAGTATTGCATCTACTTACCTCCCCCAGGCCTCCACCCCTGCAAAAGTCTTTGTTTATTCATTTTACGTACAACCTGATCATAAAACATACAACCATACTTAAAACCACTGGGATGGAATTCAGACAACATAAGTTTCGATTTGGCCACTTACTGATCCTTTGTCAACTCTAAAGAAAGCAGCAACTATGAGCTTTACTTTTCATTTTCTTTTTAAACGGGAGATATATGAATGCTGCCTATTTCAAAACAATGAAACAATATAAACATAGGGTTTACATTTATTTACCTTGGAAGAGAGTACATTTTTTTTGTATTTTAGAGAACGTGCGATAATGAGAAAAGTCTTCTTTTTTTTGAATTTGGTTAGCTGCTGCCCATAAGAACTGTTTTACACTTCCCAGATGTCCCTTCTGAAATGTTGTTTTTCTCTAGCATTAGTTTATAGTTCTATACCAGTAGTTATTTCTACATTGTACTTTCAAATCCTCATTAGATTTCTTTTTTTTTTTTTTTTTTCTTCTTGCATTCTCACTCTGCCTCTCATTACATGGTAGATGCTTCATAAATTTCATTAATGAAATTAGACCAGATCAGAAAATTTCCCAAATTTGGAGTTATCCTTATTCAGGCATGCCATCTGCTGGTTCCCTGGTGTATCTGTTAGTCGGCCTGAATTCCTTAATCCAATAAATTACAATTCATGTTGAAGCATTGCTGAGTTTGTGTGTTGGGCAATTTTCCCACGTTCTTTCCCTTCCTGTGTGCAGGTGCTATTCTTTCATTGAACCTCTCCAGAATTGTTTTTCCTGCAACCTTCTTTTACCTGTTGGCCACTCTAAAAACCGGAGAAATGGAGTTTACGTTTCAGAACCCCGGAGTGACCAGAACGATATAACTGGGCGTGCTCAGTAGGTTGGCCTGATTTGGACAATACTTACAGCTTGAATGGGGGCATTTAATGCTGTTTGTTTCAGGATTGGTTGTATATTCGTCCTAGCACTCTATTGAGAGATGGCAGCCTTTCCCACCCTCTGGGCCCTCCCACTTTTCCATTCTGTCCCTGTGCCCAAATTTGGAGCCAGCCCCAGGGATCTCCCAGCCAATCAAGAGACCACACATTGTTGCCTAAGAGACCCCGGATGCCAGGGAAAAGATTTATAGGTAGTGATTGGCCTACTGGAAGGGGTGGGAGCTAGACGGAGTCACAGAAACAGGAGCTATGGCAACACCAGCGCTAGAGGCTTGAGGAGAAAGACTTGAAGAGAAAGACTTAAAGAGGTGAGAGCAGTGATCACTGCATGAAAAAGATGGAGACTCCTTTGAGAGCTCTTCTCTCAGGTCCTCCTGGGCTTCTCATGAGCCTTGGTAGTGACCCCAGGAATTACATTTTGCTCTGTATTAGCAGTTAAATGACCAGGTGCATCATATATATGAAATTAACAACCAACAAATAATTACCTCTATGCTTATCAAAGCACTAGGTCTTTGCATTGTCTTATAGTTTCTCTTTGTTTCCACCTAGTTGAATATAAGATGAATTCATATTTAAATCTAGATCAGATCAAATCAGATCAGTCGCTCAGTTGTGTGCGATTCTTTTCGACCCCATGAATCTCAGCACGCCAGGCCTTCCTGTCCATCACCAACTCCCGGAGTTCACTGAGACTCACATCCATCGAGTCAGTGATGCCATTCAGCCATCTCATCCTCTGTCGTCCCCTTCTCCTCTTGCCCCAATCCCTCCCAGCATCAGAGTCCTTTCCAATGAGTCAACTCTTCACATGAGGTGGCCAAGGTACTGGACTTTCAGCTTTAGCATCATTCCTTCCAAAGAAATCCCAGGGCTGATCTCCTTCAGAATGGACTGGTTGGATCTCCTTGCAGTCCAAGGGACTCTCAAGAGTCTTCTCCAACACCACAGTTCAAAAGCATCAATTCTTCGGTGCTCAGCCTTCTTCACAGTCCAACTCTCACATCCTCATTTCCTATTTCTGATCATTTCCTGATCATTTCCTGGTAATCTCTATTTCCTTCTCTGATGATACTGCAGCGTACAATGGGTGAGCTGTGTGTTAGTGGAGAAACTCAACCGTGTTCTGCTCTGTAAACACCAAATAAAAACCCGATTATCCTGAGTCTAACCCCAGTGCTCGGTTCCTAATGTTGAGTTGTACCTTCTTTGCCACTAGCTTTAATCCTTAAACCACTCACCTCCACTGTTGTGTTCATTCATTCCACTGATTGAGACAAGGTTTTATTGAGCACCTACTGTGCACTACTGAGTTTAGGATTCAGGTGAGCACATTCAGAAAACCACATTAGCAGAGAAGCACCAGTTTTGTACCACATTCTCTGATCTGAAGTTCAGTGTGTCTGTACAGATAGTGCATGAAAGGAGAGGAAGGAGGATGAACCAAAAAGGTAAATTCATGGTGTACCTAGACTAGCATGCTAAGGATTCTGTAGCCATTATCGAGTCTCTGAAGGTTTTTGAGCTGAAAAATGACTAACAGACCTTTTAAAAAAAATACTTCCCTGAATAGAGTAGTGGTTAGCCAAAGTTGGGGAGGAGGGAAGTGTGGAGATATTGATCAAAGGGTACAAACCTTCAGTTATAAAAGGAATAAGTTCTAGAGACCTTAAGTACAGCATGGTGACTATGTGGTGATGGTGGTGGTAGTTTAGTCGCTAAGTTGTGTCCCACTTTTGCAACCCCATGGACTGTAGCCCACCAGGTTCCTCTGTCCATGGGATTCTCCAGGCAAGAATACTGGAGTGGGTTGCCATTTACTTCTTCAGGGGATCTTCCTGCCCAGGGATCATGGTGACTATTGTTAATAATAATATATTATATACTTGAAATTTGCTAGAAGAGTAGATCTCAAGGGTAATCACACACACAGAAGCACACACATGCACACACACGCACACACACACGGTGACTATGGGAGGTGATGGATATGTTACATAGTTTGATTGTGGTAAGCATCCCACAATGTGTACATATACTAAAACATCACCTTAAATATATACATTTTTTTGTTAAAAAAACCCTCTTGTAGTAGACTGTAATCTCCATTATAGTCAAGACTTGTCTTTATACCTGTAATACAGACCTAATAAGTCTTTAGTGAAGTTGTGCAATGGTGACAGTGTGAAGAATGGCTTTGAAGATGGGATTGGAGGTGTGTTACCACTGGAACTTTACCAGAGGACCTATCCTTGCCTTTAAGCATGACACTAGAAGCACACACTGGGGGTAAGGGCCAGAAGCCCTTTTTCTTCCCCTTTATCCAAAGAAAAATTAAAGGGGAACATGCAAGGACAGCCATTAAGGGGGAAAGACGTCATGAAAAAACAACAGCAAGGTTTGTATGTAGAAGGAGGGAAGGCAACTTGCTTTGTCTTGTAATTTTTTTGTATGTTGTATGAAAGCATCTGAGTGGTCTATACTGTGAACCAGTGTGGACATGCAGATATGCACACTGCCCATCTTCTAGAGTGGACAGAGGAAAAAACTGTAAAAGGATAATGACAAAAACCAGGGCAGGATACCTCCATTTGCCTGCTTCAGGAAGACTATTACCAAGAGGGCTCTTTTGCTCAGCCAGGCCCATCTCCTGAAAACCAAACTTTATTCAAATTGATTTGAAAAAAAAAAAAAGCCTAATTCAAATGATTTGTAGCTCTGAAGAACCAGGAAGGAAAAAACAAAAACAAACAAACAAAAAAACATGCAAAACCTTAGGGAGGACCTGGAAAAGCTGCTTTGTCTTAATCAGAAATTGGGCTTAGAATCAGTCAGATTGTTTTCTACTTAAACTGGGAAAAGAGAGTTTCTGAGCTTACAACAGAAGTTTTTAACCTGGTATAAGCAAAATATAATGTTAATATGCGGAGAAGGCAATGGCACCCCACTCCAGTACTTTGCCTGGAAAATCCCATGGATGGAGGAGCTTGGTAGGCTTCAGTCCATGGGGTCACTAAGAGTCGGACACGACTGAGCGACTTCCCTTTCACTTTTCATTTTCATGCATTGGAGAAGGAAATGGCAACCCATTCCAGTGTTCTTGCCTGGAGAATCCCAGGGACGGGGGAGCCTGGTGGCTGCCGTCTGTGGGATCACACAGAGTCGGACACGACTGAAGTGACTTAGCAGCAGCAGCAATGTTAATATGAATTTTTCTAGGAGAAGATTCATAGTTTTCATCATACCCTCAAAGAGTTTTATAGCCCTGAAAAAAAAAAAATAAAAAGATTGAAAACAATTGGTTTAAGGAATTCCTGGCAGTCCAGAGGTTAGGATTCTGTATGTTCATTGCCGAGGGCCAGGGTCAATCCCTGGTTGGGGACTAAGATTCTGCAAGCCGAGTGGCTTAGCCTAAACAGATAAATAAAAATTAAAAAAAACACACACACACACACACACACACACACACACTCAATCAATTTAAATAGAAGAAATGTCAAACATGAATAAATAGCAATAAAAAAGGAAATATGTGATTTTTAACTGAGCAGATCTAGACTCAGTGACCATGCTTTATATATTTGCCTGCTCATGTGTATTTTTATAGCAGCCAATTAATAATACTGTAATGAAATCATTTCTTACATCTTTGCAACTTAGCTGTTAGGAGCTAAGAATGTGAGGGCTCATCTGAACCTCCTTTATTTCCCCTTATTCCAGTGGAGTGGTATCAGCAGGCAACTGCAGGAAGACATTATCTATGGTTTAAAACCCTGAGGTTTTAAAACTATTGGCTTTCTCTGCAGCTCTAATTTAAACCTGAGAGGGAATATTACATGTCAAGTGAGAGTCACAAAATTTCAGATCTAGCATTTGGGGGAATCCTCTGTAAGTCCAAAACTAACGGTTAATTAAAAAAAAAATTGTTTTTATTTATTTGGCTGTGCCAGGTCTTAGTTGTGGCATGTGGATCAAAATATTGTCTGGGTGAATTCCCTGGTGGTCCAGGGGACCTGGGTTCTATCCCTGGTCAGGGAACTACATCCCACATGCCCTAACAAAGACCTGGCTCAGCCAGATAAATAAATAAAAATAAATATTTTTTAAAAATTGTCTTATATTTGTTGCTATAATTTTTGGAGCCCTGGGTCAGGCAGGCAAATCCTGTGCAGGCTCCAACTCAGCACCACTGCTTTGGATCTGAAACATACCTTCAGAGAGGAAGAAGGCACAAACAAACAGAAACACTGAAGCTATATACTGAAAATGCCATCCATCTGCTTTAAATATTTTTTACCTTAAAATATTTTGTTGTGCCCCCTTCAAGGACAGGCTTTGAAGAACTCTGGAAATAACAGGAAGTTCTAAGAAAGTCTGTGGTGATGCTATTTTTTTTTAACACTTTATTTTGTGTTGGAGTATAACCAATTAACAGTGTTGTGGTAGTTTCACATGAACAATGAAGGGTCTCACCCATACATATACATGTATCCATTCTCCCCCAGCCAGGCTGCCATTGAGCACAGTTCCTTGTGCTATATCATGGGTCCCTGTTGGTTATCCATTTTAAGTATAGCAGTGTGTACCTGTCCAAGTCAATCCTAAAGGAGATCAGTTCTGAATATTCATTGGAAGGACTGATGCTGAAGCTGAAGCTCCAGTTCTTTGGCCACTCGATGCGAAGAGCCCACACATTAGAAAAGACCCTGATGCTGGGAAAGATTGAAGGCAGGAGGAGAAGGGGATGCCAGAGGACGAGGTGGTTAGATGGCATAACTGACTCAATGGACATGAGTTTGAGTAACCTCCGGGAGATGGGAAAGGACAGGGAAGCCTGGCATGCTGCAGTCCATAGGGTTAGTCGGACATGACTGAGTGACTACTTGCAAAAAGTTTCAAAGCTAGTAAGTTTTAGAGCCAGGATCCAAACTGTGTCATGTAAAAAGTTTTGGTTGCAAACAACAGAAATAGATTCTAGCTAATGTGTGTGTGCTGTGTGCTTAGTCGCTCAGTTGTTTCCATGGCTCCTCCGTCCATGGGGATTCTCCAGCCAAGAATGCTGGAGTGGGTTACCATGCCCTCCTCCAAGGACTCTTCCCAACCCAGGGATCGAATCCAGGTCTCCCGCACTGCAGGCAGATTCCTTACCATCTGAGCCACCAGGGATTCCCCTACAAGAAGGGTCTTCTAGCTAATGTAGGTGAACTTTATTGAAGGCTATCAGGTGGCTCACAAAATGGATAAGAAAGGACATGCATGCATGCTAAGTTGCTTCAGTTGTGTCTGATTCTTTGTGACCCTGGGGACCATAGCCCACCAGGGTCCTCTGTCCAAGGGATTCTCCAGGCAAGAATACTGGAGTGGGCTGCCATGGCCTCCTCCAGCGGATATTCCTGGCCCAGGGATCAAACCTGCATCTCCTATGTCTCCAGAATTGGCAGGCAGATTCTTTACCACTAGCACCACCAAGGAAGCCCCTCCAAGAAGAGTCTAAGAACAGCTTAACAGTCTACTCAGAGCATCTATGGTACTTTGAATGATCACCTTGGCTGTAAAGCAAGGATAAGCCAGCATCAGTTACCTGGCCTAGCTTAGTCTTATGACTGGGCAAGGGGAGGCCACCTTGATTAACCAACCCAGCAGACCCTAAACACTGAGGGAAAAGTAATCCCTCATGGAAATTAGAGTGCTTTAATCCAATGAAGACATACACAGGGACTTCCCTGGCTGTCCAATGGTTAGAATTGGATCATAAAGAAGGTTGAGCGTTGAAGAATCGATGCTTTTTAATTGTGGTACTGGAGAAGACCTTTGAGACTCCCTTGGACAGCAAGGAGATCAAATGAGTCAATCCTAAAGGAAATCAACCCTGAATATTCATTGGGAGGACTGATGCTGCAGCTGAAGCTCCAAAACTTTGGCCACCTGATGCAAAGAGCCGACTCCTTGGAAAAGACCCTGATGCTGGGAAAGATTGAAGGCAGGAGGAGAAGGGAGGCAAGAGAGGATGAGATGGTTGGATGGCATCACCAACTCAATGGACATGAGTCTGAGCAAACTTGGAGATAGTGAAGGACAGGGAAGCCTGGTGTACTTCAGTCCATGGGGTTGCAAAGAGTTGGACACAACTTAGTGACTGAACAACAGCAGTCATGGTTAAGACTCAACATTTCCAATACAAGGGATGTGAGTTCATCTCCGGTGGGAGAACTGAGATCCCACATGCCGTGAGGCCACAAAAATGAAGGCAGACATATACAGTACTGGGTGTACTGTATATTTTCCCCAGTGTATTTTTCTCAATAAACCCAAATCTGTCCATATATAAATTCTTGGCCTTGTCCATTGTACTATTCTACTTCTTAAATATGGTAGCAAGCTAGAGCCCTTGTTAGCTAGATGTCAGAAAGTTAGCAGAGGAAGAAGGAGGTCACAAGGGACAAAATGGAGTAGATCAGATTGCACAGTGATTTTATAAATACTTCTTTCTGACCAATATGGTATGTTCTTAGCTAAGAGTGATTCTGATTTTTTCCGCTTGGTCCAATGAAAATCAAACAGAGTTAAACAGACCTGGGTCTGATTCTCTGTTTCACCACCTACTGTCTGTATAACTCGGGGCAAAGCAAAGTGAGCCTCATTTTCTTCATCTGTAAAATAAGCTAAAACCCACCACCTTACCATATTGTTATGGGTTTAATTGAGCAAACCTGTTAAGTGCCTGACATATAAAATACTCCCAGTAAATGTCACTCTCCCCCTAGTCCCTGTCCCAGTGTACTGAAAAAGATTATATGGTGTTACCATTTTTAGTGAGTTTAGTTTAGTTTAGTTAGTTTAAACAAACTATAGTTTAGTTTAGTTTAGAATAACTGGATATTCTTCTGTAAGAAAAACTATATCTTCAGAAGAAATGAATCATAGTTTTTCTTACAGAAGAATATCCAGTTATTTCATGATGGCATTTGCACCTCCAAAAAACACAAATGGTCCCAAAATGCAGACAAAGATGAGTACCTGGACACCCCTAAACCATCAGCTTTTGAATGACCGGGTGAGTAATAGGAACTATTGTCTTAGTTGAAATCATACTTTGAAGGAAAAAAAAGCATTAAAATTTTGGTAATCAAAACATGAAAAGGAATTGCTTAGGATTGTATAGGGGATACAAAAAAAAATGAAGGATTTCTTCAAAAATTTTAATTGAAAAAAACTGAAATACATTTAGAACAAAAATAAAGAAAACTTTAATTGAGCCCCAGTTACATGGCCAGAGTTGGCAAGAGAGACAAAGTTCCTGCTTAGAAAGAAAGATCTTAGGGACTTCCCTGGTGGTCCAGTGGCTAAGACTCTTTGCTCCCAGGGCTGGGGCCCAGGTTCTATCACTGGCCAGGAAATTCAGTCCCACATACTGCAACTAAAGACCTTGTGTGCTGCAACTAAGACCCAGCACAGCCAAATAAATTAATAAACATTTTTTAAAGATTTAGGAGATGAGAAGGAGGAGTGTCTACCAGCTCCCTTTCACCTCCATATCCAACTGGTTTTCAGGTTCTGTGAGTCTTCCTCCGAGGTCTCTTCATCCAGACCCCTTTTCTCCTTTGACTTGTGCACATCCAGCTCCACATTCTCAGTTCACACACTCACCCCCCTTTGCCTGGCACATTGCAGTAACCCCTCAGCTGGTTTCACTGTCTCTAATCCATCCTCTATTCTGGTCCCAGAATGATCTTTCTAAAATACCAAACTAATCCTATGAAGCAAAAGCGATAACAGACTGCTCCAAAGAATAAATTCCACCCTACCCACCGTGCATAGCACTGAGGACCCCTTCATGTGTGTTAGTCACTGAGTCATGTCCAACTCTTGGAGACCCCATGGACTATAGCTGGCCAGGCTCCTCTGTCTGTGGGATTCTCCAGGCAAGAGTACTGGAGTAGGTTGCCATGACCTCCTCCAAGGGATCTTCATGACCCACGGATCGAACCCAGTGTCCTTTATATCACCTGCATTAGCAAGTGAGTTTTCTTTTTTTAATTTATTTGGTTGCAATTTTGTTGAAGCATGTGAACCCTTAGTTGAAGCATGTGGGATCTAGTTCCCTGACCAGAAATCAAACCCAGGCCCCCTGCATTGGGAGCATGGAGTCTTAGCCCCTGGACCACCAGGAAGTCCCAGCAGGTGAGTTCTTTAACACTGGCTCCACCTGGGAAGCCTGAATAGCTTTTGTCAAATTTTATGAGAATTTCTAGGGAATTCCCTGGTGGCCCAGTGGCTCAGAGTCTGTGCTCCCAATGCAGGGGGCTGGGTTCCATCTGTGTTCAGGAAACTAGATCCCACATGCCGCAAGAGTTTGCATGCTGCAGCTAAAGAACCCACATGGCACCACTAAGACCCAGTGCAGTCAAATAAATAAAAATGTTTAAAAATTTCATGATTATTTCTAGATGAGCAATGATAAGAGAAATAACAATTTCTATTAGAAATGATATTTATTTTGTTGTTCAGAACATTTTATCATTTTATCCCATTTTATCACCCCCCTGCCATTTTTAGTTTGGTTTAGTTAGGTTCTAGTTTGGAGTAAAACTATTTTCAAAAATCTTAGCCTGCCATAGGTAAAATAGATAGGCAATGGGAATTTGCTGCATGGCTCAGGAAACTCACACAGGGGCACTGTATCAACCTAGAGGGGTGGGGTGGGGAGAGAGAGGGGCTGCCAAGTCACTTCAGTCGTGTCCGACTCTGTGCAACCCCGTAGACGGCAGCCCAACAGGCTCCCCTGTCCCTGGGATTCTCCAGGCAAGAACACTGGAGTGGGTTGCCATTTCCTTCTCCAATGCGTGAAAGTGAAGTTGCTCAGTCGTGTTCGACTCTTCGCGACCCCATGGACTGCAGCCTACCAGGCTCCTCCGTCCATGGGATTCTCCAGGCAAGAGTACTGGAGTGGGGTGCCATCGCCTTCTCCGAGACAGAGGGAGGGAGGTTCAAAAGGGACGGGATATATGCATACCTATGGCTGATTCATGTTGAGGTTTGATAGAAAACAACAAAATTCTGTCAAGCAAAATCCTTCAATAAAAAAAACAATTAAAATAAAAAAAAAACTGTCAAATCACTATGTTGTACACCTGAAACTAACATCATATTGTATGTCAATTATAATTCAATAAAAATTAAATATAATACAAATTTAAAAAATCTTGGCCCGTGTATATACCCATATGTATGTGAATGAATGTATCAGTACTTAGACACACACATGGAATTTGCATATGTATACAGCAAACTGATAATAGTGTGTGCACATGTGCTCAGTCTTGTCTGACTCTTTGCAACTCCACAGACTCTAGGCCTCCAGGCTCCTCTGTCCGTGGAGTTTTCCAGGCAAGAATATTAGAGTGGGTTGCCATGCCCTCCTCCAGGGAATCTTCCCATCCCAGGGATTAAACCCACGTCTCTTTATGTCTCCTGCATTGGCAGGTGGGTTCTTTACTGGTTGAGCCACCAGAGAAGCCCAACTATCAATAGTGGTTTCCCCTAAAATGTTGGACAACATGGAAGAGTGGGAGGGAAGTCTGTTGGAAGAGAGAGTTTTTGTTTTTTACTGTATACAGTGCAATGATATTTAATAATTTTAAAAACAGATATAAGTAAAAGCGAGCAAAGAACAGTAATGCTGAGACTTGAAAAACACAGGTTCCAGATCAGCTATACTAAATAATCTCCTGCTTGACTTCAGTGAGTCTCTTATGCCTCTGATCTTTACTACCTGCCTTTGGAAATTGAGTGGCTTGGATCAGATGACCTCAAAGGCCCCTTCCAGGTCTAACATTCTGACACTGTGAAAGGGGTTAAAAATAGATACCTAAATTTACAGCTGGGCACACCGTGTCCATACGATACCTTCAAGGGCTTTTCTACACTTCTACAACAGGGCATTTGCCAGTGATCAGCGTAATTTTGAGGTCCTCTTTTTTTGTTTTGGCCACACTGCACAGCATATGGGATTTTAGTTTGCTGGCCAGGGATAGAACCCAGGCACCCTGCATTGCAAGCGTGGAGTCTTAAACACTGTACCACTAGGGAAGTCCCTGGTTTTTGTTTTAATTTTGCCTTTTTTCTATTCTGTAGTAAAATGAAAAATATGAAACTGTTTCAGTCTAAAATAAACCTCATAGGAGTTTAACTTCACAAGAGGCTTTAAGCAGAGAGATTTAATTCAAATGTAGATGCCAAAATTATAGCATCCTCAGATTACAAGATAATTCAGGACTTGTGAAAACGTTGAGAGGAGGAATGTTTTATAAGTATGTATTTCTTTGCTGTCTAGTGTAGGTTTTTTTTTTTTTTTTTCATCTAGTGTTTTAATTGAAAGTGATGAACATTTCTTTTTTTTTTAATATGGTTCACACATGTAGTACAGTACACATGTAGTTAAAAGGGTGTTCTGAGAAAAAGCACCTAACCACCATCCATCGGTCATAATTTAGGAGCCCCAAAATGTCTGATGCCTCCATGGTAATGATGTCACATGGTGAAATATGCAACCACAGTGTCAACAGACTAAAATAACAACCATGGGATTTTGACTTAACAGCAGGCTCTGAATAAACTGTGATGTGAGTAAACTGTGATGTAAACCAACTGCAACATTCTGCAAGGAAAGATGATTCTCTCTAATGTTTTCCACTTGAAGTGATACTATTTCCGGGCTCTTTTTTTAATTTTATTTGAAGTATGGCTGATTTACAATGTTGTGTTAGTTTCAAGTGTACAGCAAAGGGATTCAATTATACATATCTATTCTTTTTCAGATTCTTTCCCTTATGGGTGATTACACAATATTGAGTAGTGTATGTACTATAAGTAGGTCCTTGTTGGTTATTTATTTTATATATAACAGTTTGTATATGTTAATCCCAAACTCCCAATTTATCCTAACCCTCTTCCAGCTTTTTAAGATCAAAAATCTGATTGCAAAGCCTTGGAATGAAGACTTGCTCCCAACCAGAGACTGTAAGATTCTGAGTCTGCCTGAGGGCCTGACAGTTAAATAATTTGTTCCAAATTATACTCCTTGTCAAGGGTAGAGTCAGAACCAGATCTGAGTTTGTCTAGTGTTTCTCTTTCTGCCCCTCATGCCTATCAGTTCCCACCTGACTCTAATCGCCTTTTGGTGAAGAGCTGGATTTGCTTGGACTCTGCTTAGACTTGGTCATTGGCCCTCTAAAGACCCTATCTCCTACCCTCTTTATTTGATTTTATTATCAATGACTGACTTTATTTATTATTTATTTATTTAAATATTTATTTTATTTATTTGTTTGACTGCACTGGGTCTTCATGATGGCATGCAGGATCTCTAGATGCGGCGTGTGGAATCTTTTTAGTTGCAGCAAGTGGAATCTAGTTCCCTGACCAGAGATGGAACTCCCCTACATAGGGAGTTTGGAGTCTTAGCCACTAGACCACCAGGGTCCCCCTGCCACTTTCTTGCTGACTCTCCACACCCCTTCAAGTTGGTGCCCCTTTCTTTCTGATGCCTTCTGTTGTCATTGGACACCACGATGGTCCTCCCAACCTCCTTTTGAAAGGAGGTTGTCATCCTGGGACCTAATTGTTATTTTTTTCCCACTGTCAGGTCAAACCATGGGCAGCAATTCATTGAGAATGTAGGGCTTGAGGTCTGAATAAGGAAGATCAAGGTTGGGGGTCAGAATAGAAAGACCATGGTTCTAGCAGGGTTTCCTAGGTGTTAGTGATAAAGAATCTGCCTGTCAATGCAGGACATGCCAAGGCTGGAAAAGAAATGCTGGACTGGAAGAAACACAAGCTGGAATCAAGATCTTCTATTTTCTTTTCAGAAAACGAAGATCATGGCATCCTTTGTTTGCTTGTTTTTATCTGGGCTCTTCACTGCAGATGATGGCCTGTGGGACCTTAATTGCCCAACCAGGGATTGAACCCTTGCTTTTTTTCCTGTGCAGCAGAAACACAGAGTCTTAACCACTGGACCACCCAGAAATCCTCTCTCCACTCTTTCTATCTATCTAGAAATTCTGAGATCATCTGTCACTGTTATTTGAGGGTCCTCTGATGCTGGGAGCCCAAGGGCAGTTAATTAGGAGGGAGGAGAAAATGGTAATTGGTTTTTCTTCTTCTCTAAAGTATAAAAGCACGCTTGTGTCTGGCTTTTTAGTGATATATGATTCATGAACATACAGTCTGGTTAGTTTCTTTATAATCTAAAAGATATGGCATTTTACGGCCTTGAGGTTGTTGTTGAATCAATTATTTCAGTCTCCATTTTGCCTGCCCTTTGGAAAGCAGAATTTGAGAGGGAAAATGAACAGAATCTAAAAAGAAAGAAAGGAAAAAGAGTGAGATCTGTTGGAAAAATTGCATGAAACCAGCTCCTCATCCTCCTCCACAAAAGGCAGATTCTTAACCCCTGGGAAGAAAAATTTTATTTTAGCCCTGAGCTAGTTTCTAAATGTGAAGAGGAGTTGAGAAGAGTGAGACCAGTGTGTGCCAGAAAATTGCTGGTGCCGAGACTGAGGAGGAATTTTTTGGACTTTGTTAGACACTATTCAGAAATGTTTTTTTTTTTTTTTGTTATTTTTATTTTTTCTTGGCTGCAGGAATAATAGTGCAAGAGAATTTAGAAAGTGCCAGGAGGAAGGGAACACATGGAGCCCAATTTTGAAAGCCCACAGAGCGCTAAAAAAGGTGGGCGCAGCAGAGAGACAGTCACGCCTGTTACCTGCTGTCTCTTGCTGCTCTCTGGCTCCAGCTTGCCCTCCTCTGCCAAACCTCCTCACTCGAGTTGTCCCTTCCTCACCCATTCAGATAGATACACAAGTGACTGAAGCTCAGGAAAACACCTCTCCACTAATATGTAAATACACTCACATGGTAGCCATACATCCAAAGGATATTCATTGTCACAAGCATATTCATTCCTTCCAGCAAGCTTGAGCACTTGTAATATGCCACATACAGCACTCTGCAGTGGAGAAGTCAAGGTGAATAAGACATAGTTTCTGTCCTCGATGGTATATAACAACAAACCTATACAGATAAACACTGAGCTATAAGCCCAGAGGCACACATATGCAAACATATATGTAATGTACACCCACTGGTATGTGAACTCATGAAATAAAAAAAAAAACAGAGCTACTCACTCATAAATTTCACAAGTTCTAATACTAGTCATGCTGAAATATTTGGAGGGAGGTTGTCCGTTTTCCTATTTTTCCTTTGTCAGTTTTGTCATCGCCTTTCATATTCCAAAAATGATTTCACTTTATAGTTCCATTCTTTTCTTATTTCTTGCCTTTAAAAAATTATTTATTCTCTAAGATGAATTGTCTCACATGGAGAAACTGAGAAAAAGGCAAGTTTGCCCAAGTTATAAATAAAGTTACCCTTTCAGGTACAAAATCTGTCTCTTTATACTCAGTTGATAAAATGGAAAAGACTGGCAATATTTAGTGATTGATCCTTTAATAATGTCTTTTTAAAATTCATTTATTTTATTTTTGACTGTGCTGGGTTTTCATTGCTGTGCATGGGCTTTCTTTAGTTTTGGCAAGCAGGGGCCACTCTCTGGCTGCAGTGAGCAGGCTTCTCATTATGGTGGCTTCTCTTGTTGGGGAGCAGGGCTCTAGGGCATGCAGGCTTCAGTTCTTGTAGCGCTTGTGCTCAGTTGCACCTAGGCATGTGGAATCTCTTGGCACAAAGGATTGAGCCAATGTCCCCTGCATTGGCAGGCAGATATTTAACCACTGGACCATCAGGGAAGTCCTAATGATGTCTTTTTAATGGGTATTTTGAACCACAAAATATGAAATCATTCCATCTTTTTTTTTTAATTGTAAGTATTTGAAGCAAGAAGAGCTCTGCTTGGAAAATGGGTAACTATTTAAAGTATACTTGATTCTAAGTCAGAAAGAGAAAGACAAACACCATATGAATATCACTTATATGTGGAATCTAAACTGTGGCACCAATGAACCTGCCCTCAAAACAGAAACAGACTCACAGACGTAGAGATCAGACCTGTGGTTGCCAAGTGGGAGGAGAGGAGGGAGCAGGACAGACCGGGAGTTTGGGGTTGGTAGATGCAAGCTATTACATTAGAATGGCTAAGCAACAAGGTCCTACTGTATAGCACAGGAACTATATCTAGTATCCTGGAATAAACCATAATGAAAAAGAACATTAACAAAGGAATGTATATAAATCTATATATCCATATCTAAGTTACTTTCACACTTCCTCAAAGGAAACACGGTCTCAATGACCATTGTCCATGATCAAAGTACAGTAAGTCTACTACTCTGTATGAATGAGTTCTGTTCCAAAAGCGAATTCATAGGTCCAATTTGATCGTAAATCCAACACAGTCAGCCTCGGTACCCAACTAACACAACTGGCTACACTCCGCTGTTTGTAAGCTTGCTTCCAGACATCCTGGGCTTGAAATTAAAAAACTGCTCTACTGTACTGTAAAGTACACAAAAGCACAGCCACCTGTAGTGGATGGACACACATGACCGTGCACGCCAGATGCATGAACTAATGTGATTGGACATGCAAACACACATTCGCATCTTTGAAAGTTCGAAACTCAAATGTTGTATGAGGGGACTTTATCCATCTCTGGCTAATGTGTATTACTCATCAAATTCCTCTATAGTTCTCACTGAGAGTCTCTTCCACCCAAGAGAACTGGAAACATGGTCATACAAAAATGTGTACACTAATGTTCACAGTGGCATTATTCATAATTGTCAAAAATGTAAACACCCAAACATCCATTTGGTGAGAAATGGATAAACAAAATGGGGTCTAGCCAAACAATGGAACAGTGTTCAGCCTGAAAATGAAAGGCAGTTCTGTTTCAAGCTACTCATGAGTGAACTTTGAAGATATTGTGCTACGTGAAATAAACCAGACACAAAAGGACCAATATTGTTTGACTCCACTTTTATGAAGTTCTTAGAATAGGCAAATTCACAGAGAAAGAAAGTAAAATACAGGTTACGAAGAAATAGGGATGTTACTTAACCGGTAGAGTTTCAGCTTGAGTTTTAAAAACAGTTCTGCAGACGGATGGGTGGGGATGTTGCACAACAGTGTGAGTATGCATCATGTCACTGAACTGTACACTTAAAAATGGTTAAATTTTAAAAAGCACAGGCAAGAAAAAAGAATGAAGTACTGATATACGCTACAGCATAAACTTTGAACATAGTATGCTGAGTGAAAGAAACCAGACACCAAAGCCATCTAGCATATGATTCCATTTATATGAAATATTCAAAATAGACAAATCCATACAGACAGAAAATAGATGAGTGGTTTCTAGGGGCCAGGGAGCAGGGGAGGAGTGACTGACTGTAATGGGTATGGACTTCATTTTGGGGGGTAATGAAAACGTTCTGAAATTAGACAGTAGTGCTGGCTTTACAGCCTTGTGAATATATGAAAATGCTGGGTGGTGTGGTGTATGAATTGCACCTTAATTTTAAAAAACAAATCAGGATCCCTTTTAAAAAATTATGCTATGATTTCTTTAACTCTAGATGTATATAATGAACTTGAAATAGTCCATCTTTAAAGCATACAGTCAAAGCCTTCTTTCCTTTTAACGGAGCATCTTTGCCCCAGAATATAGCAGTAGACAGAATATCCTACCCTGTGAGTTACTGAGATTCATTTTCCCATATGTCTTAGTCCATTCCAGGTGCTATAACAGAACACTGGTGGGAGCGGGGGCTTATAAACAGCAGAAAACTTATTTCTCATAGTTCTAGAGGCCGGAAAGTCCAACATCAAGGTGCTAGCAGACTCGGTGTCTGCTGGGAACCTGCTTTCTGGCTCAGAGACTCTCCATGTGTCTTCATATGACAAAAGGGCTAAAGGTCACTCTGTAGTCTCTTTAATAAAGGACACTAAACCCATTCATGAGGGCTTCCCTGGTGGCTCAGTGGTAAAGAATCCGCCTGCCAATCAGGAAACTCTGGTTTGCTGTCTGGGTCAGGAAGATCCCCTGGAATAGGAAGTGGCAACCCACTCCAGTATTCTTGCCTGGGAAATCCCATCAACAGAGAAGCCTGGTGGGCTACAATCCATGGGGTGGCAAAGAGTCAGACACAACTGAGCGATTGAGCATGGATGCTCGCAATCCCATATGCGAATGCTCTCCCTCATGACCTAATCCTCTCAAAGGCCCCACCTACCTCCCTGGGTCATTACCACAGGGTTAGGGTTTCAATTTCGGAATTAGGGGTGACATAAACATTCAATCCATCATAAAGCTCTGTATCTTACTGTTCTTGTTTGTCTGATTTAGTCACCACTTCTTTTCTGTGCTGGTCTACAAGCTCCAGTCTAAAGATATTTACTAACCTAAAGAAGGAAAAAAAAGTCATGTACACAATGTTTCTGGAAGACTTTACATATCCTCTGGAGAAAGAAATGGCAACCCATTCCAGTATTCTTGCCTGGAAAACCCCATGGACAGAGGAGCCTGGCAGGTTACAGAAAGGTGGGGTCGCAAAGGTTTGGACATGACTTGGAAAGAGACATGACTGACTTTCACTTTTTTTTACTTTTACAAAAAAAGGGGCAATATTGATTTCCTTCAGACAGGAAAACTGTCTAAAGGGTGGAAGAGACTCTTACCTGGAGAGCCTTTTGTGTCTTTTGAATTTTTAATCATGTGAATGTTTTTAATCATGTGAAGGTAATATCTATTCAAAATAATAATAAAATTTTATAAAATAAATTCACTAAAAATGGCAAAATGAGAAATACCCGAAATTTAAAATCTAGCTAAGTTTTTCTCATATTGCATTTGTGTTTTTAAACTAACTTTGTTACCAATAACTTAAAAAAGAGACTTATAAAAAAAGCAAATAGATAAAAAGGGACATATTTAAAATGACTATCTTTGCATTTTCATTCTACTTACTATGAATGTAAATCCCTAAATTAATATAACCAGGGCTAATATTCAGCCAGAATTCATTGGTATGGCTGAGCAGCCTCTGCTGATTTTGATTGGTTGATAGCATTGCCAGTTGTTAAACATTTTTAATATCACCCTGGATAAAATTCAAGGTCTTCAAACTTTTAAAAAGATCTTGTTAATTCTTTTCTTTTACCATAACTAATAGAAGCCTATATTTCAAAGGTCACTGATATTTGCAAAGATCACTAATTATCTCTCTACTCCAATCAGCCAAACTATAGGGTCAGGCATGGTTTTACCATGCTCCTTGTTGTACATTGCTTGATGCTATCAGGCATTTAATAAATATTTTCTAAATGAATAAATGGTACTCACTGGTTTTTCTCTTTTGCCCAACAACAAACTTATTCCATAAATCCACTAGATTATATGGTAACCTTTACAGCTCCATGAAAGCCACAGGAATTAAGTTTGAAGGGGATATTTCCAGTTTATTTTTATTCAGTTTTCTCTCTCCAGTTTAGGTTTAGGCTTTATTTGTCTGTGTGTTTTATGAACAACATAACAGATTGATAGCATAAGGAATGCATTTTCAATAAAAAAAAGAAAGGAGAGAAGTAAGTAAGCATACAGGTTTTTTTTTGTTGTTGTTTTTAATTTTCCTTTATTTATGGCTGTGCTGAGTCTTCCTCGCTGCACAGGCTTTTCTATAATTGTGGTGTGCAAGCTTCTCATTGCCAGGGCGTCTCTTGTTGCAGAGACTGGGCTCTAGAGCCTTCTCGTTTAAGTTGTGGTGCATGGGATCAACACAGGCTCAGTAGTTGTGGCACACGGGCTTAGTTGCTCCGCTGCATGTAGGATCTTCCCAGATCAGGGATCAAACCCATGTTACCTGCGTTGGCAGGTAGATTCTTTACCACTGAGCCACCAGGGAAGCCCAAGGATACTGATTTTTAAACTTAGCATTACTTGGGATTTTCATTGTATGAGTCAAGTATTGGCTTTAAAGCTCAATCTCATATTAGAAGTAAAGTCACTTTTAAAAACAATCTGGATAGTAAAGGGCAAGATGTAATGTGAAACCTATTCAATGATAGACAATCCAAAAAGTATTTTATATTTAGCCATGTGTGCATGCTCAGTCGTGACTGACTCTTTTGCAACCCCATGAACTATAGCCTGCCAAGTTTCTCTGTCCATGGGATTTTCCAAGCAAGAATATTGGAGTGGGTTGCCATTTCCTTCTCCAGGGGATCTTCCCAACCCAGGGATCAAACCCAGGTCTCCTGCATTGCAGACAGATTCTTTACCAGCTGAGCCACCAGTGAAGCCCAGGATAATATAACCAAAAAAAAAAAAAAAAAAAAAAAAAAAAAAACAGCCTCTTCCTTCATCTTGACCTCACTGCCTGAGAACTTTCCTTTCCTTGCCATTTGGTGTGCGATGAGTGGCGCTGATGCCCTAGCAATGGTCCTCACATCTTGAAAGTGCAGCAAGAATCCTTGTAACAACTACTCTGAAAATGGGATTTTCACAATCTTATTGTCAAGAAATCTCGAAAGGTATTAAAAGTAACTATAAAATATAATTATGATATGATATAAGATAGTATTGTTGCTGTTTAGTAACTAAGTCATGTCTGAATCTTTTGCGACCCCGTGGACTGTAAACCCACCAGGCTCCTCTGTCCATGTGATTTCCCAAGCAAGAATACTGGAGCCAGTTGCCATTTCCTTCTTCAAGGGATCTTCCTGACCCAGGGATTGACCCCCTGTCTCCTGCTTGGCAGATGTATTCTTTTCCACTGAGTCACCAGTGATGGGCATATAAGATAGTATAGCATAAAATAATGTAGCACAATGTCGTATAGTAATTATATGATATTAATATTAAAAAGGAACTAACTGTAAAATGAGGTATCACACATGGTACTAGGATAAGAAAACGGTCTTAGCTGCTCCCCTACCTCACACATTAGATCCCTGGCTGTGATGGTATGGCTCTTTTTTTTTTGAAGAGCTGAAGCAAGTGATGTGGGACAGATATATATACTATATATATATATATATATATATATATATATATATATATATATATATATATATAAAATAAAATTTGAAAAAAAAAAAAACAAACCCAGGAACCTACTGTATAGCACAAGGAACTATATCCAATATCTTATTATAACCTACAGTGGAAAAGAATCTAAAACAGAATGTGTGTGTGTGTGTGTGTGTGTGTACATATATAAATCAATATGCTAGATACCTAAAAGATTGTAAAATAACAATGCTTCAATTTAGAAATTTTTTTAAAAAAGAGAAGGATACTGGGCGATTACCAAATTCATGTAGAGTTAATTCTTCCATGGATTATCTACTTTTTGGATTATTCCCAGCACCTTTTAAATTCCAAGGGGATTTCCCCCAGCTGTTAAGCATTCTTCTCAGTCATCTACCCACCTTCAACTGGTAGAAATTCAAGGAATGCAAATTCGTTTTCTATTAGACTAAATAAACACAATTAGAAAGGGGAAACCCCATAGGCAAGAACACCTATCAAAGCCAAATATAAATTATCTTTGACTGTTATAATCAGGGAAATAGATGAGAAACCAATGTAATTATCTTTTTAATCTCTAGAGGAAAAGGTTTGAATGTTTTCTTTTATAGATTTCTTCAGCGCTTTATAATCCTAATGTTCTTTTATATTAATTCTAAATCACTGTTCTTCAATCTGAGCCTGTTCTCTTCTTTTGGGCATCCATGACAATAATTGAGCTGACCTCAATCCTTGCAAATGTGCTTCCTGTCCTTGTTAATGTACAAACATGGTAACTTTATGCTTTGTAATTTAATTATTGTATATCTAATGATTTACCCCTCATGCTTATTATTTTTAACATCACTATGATATTTTCTAACAGGGGTCCCCAACCTCTGGGCCACAGACCCATTGGTACCTCTCATCAGATCAGCAGTGGCATCACATTAGAAATAAAGTGCACAATAAATGTAATGCTGTAGTTTTTCCAGGAGTCATGTATGGATGCGAGAGTTGAACCATAAAGAAGGCTGAGTGATGAAGAATGGATGCTTTTGAACTGTGGTGTCGGAGAAGACTCTTGAGAGTCCCTTGAACTGCAAGGAGATCAAACCAGTCAATCCTAAAGGAAGTCAGTCCTGATTATTCATTGGAAGGACTGATGCTGAAGCTGAAACTCCATACTTGGGCCACCAGATGTGAAGAGCCGACTCATTAGAAAAGACTGATGCTGGGAAAGATTAAAGGCAGGAGGAGAGGGGGACAGAGGACCAGAGGGTAGGAAAACATCACTGACCCAATGGAGAGGTGAGTGTGAGCCAGCTCCAGCAGATGGCGAAGGACAGGGAAGTCTGGCATGCTGCAGCCCATGGAGTTGCAGAGTCAGAATGACTGAGTGACTGAACTACAATAAAATGCAATGCGCTTGAATCACCCCGAAGCCATCCCTACCTGCCTGTTCCCCCCGTCCATGGAAAACTTCTCTTCTATGAAACTGATCCCTGGTGCCAAAAAGTTTGGGGACCACCGTTTATAAAATTAGCTACCGTGAGTACAATGAGTCATACACTCTTTTAGGAATTTTATACATATTTTCATTTCTTTAATCTTCCCAGTAACTCTAAATTTCGATATAATTATTCAATCAATGTGACTCTGAATGGCCTCACTCCCAAAGCCCCCATGCATCCTTAATGCCGTATTTTCTCTTATCATGTTGCTGAGCTGATTCACTATTGTGAGGCATTTGGGGTTATTTCTGATTTACTGTAGTGATAATTATATCCCATAAACATTTCTTCCCTCATCATCCTGGGTCCCCACATAGCTCAGTTTCTACAGAGTAGCACGTAGCACTGCCCAAAGTAATTTTAAAGATGAATACCAATTTTCATGTTGTCTCTCAAAGAAAAATCACAGGGGATCCAATTCAGAACTCATAACACTACCTACCAGATCCCCTTTCTTCATTCCCCAGTTCTCTCACACTGTATAACTGCTGGAAAAGCAGTTACAGTCTGAACCTCCACAGACTGCCTACACGCCAAAACCCTGCAGCTCTCCTGTCTCCATATGCCCCCCACTGGCTCCTTGCTTTAGAGATCACCGCAGCATCGTGGGCTGGTCCTTCCCCTGGCCCTCACCACTCTGGTCTGGCTTCTCTATCATTCTAATAACCCATCCCCAAAGGAAAGAAGTCTCATATTATGTTAGTTAGAAATATGGACTGTGCAGAAACAGGCGGAGAGGAAATCTGGGAACATTCATACATGAATACACTTTATTCACTTATTTGTAAATTAAGATTTCTGATGTTTTTTTTTTTTTTTTTTTTTTCATTTGAGAGTCCCCCCTCCCCCTTGAATGATAGTGTCCAAAGTGAGATTGATGAGCGCTGAAAAGATCTGGTAACAGTGAATAGTTTTTGTTTTATTTAAAAATCTTTGGTTTGGCTGCACTGGGTCTTTGTTGCAACACAGGCTTTCTCCAGTTGTGGCATGTGGGCTCTTAGTTCCCCGAGCAGGTTATCAACCCTAGTCCCTTGCATTGGAAGGCAGATTCTTTTTATTTATTTGTTTATGGTTGAGCTGCGTCTTCGTTGCTGTGTGCAGGCTTTCCCTAGTTGTCATGAGCATGGGACCACTCCTCCCTACTTGCAGGACGCAGTCTTCCTACTGCAGTGGCTTCTCTGGTTGCAGAGCACAGGCTCTAGGGTGCTTGTGCTTCAGGGGCTGTGGCATGTGGGCTCAGGAGTTGTGGCTCTCAGGCTTACTTGCCTTGCAGCAGGTGGAATCATCCCAGACCAGGGATGGAACCCATGTCCACTGCACTGGCAGATTCTTAACCACTGGACTTCCAAGGAAGGTTTTAATCAAGAAGTACTCCAACTAATTAAAAAAAATAGATCCTATGATTACAAAGAAGTTGACTTGTCATAAGGCTTAAAATACATTTTTCCTTTTATGCCTTTTTTTTTTTTTTTTATTTTGGTAAAGGGCTTCCCTGGTGGCTCAGATGGTAAAAGCGTCTGCCTGTAATGTGGGAAACCCAGGTTCGATTCCTGGGTCGGGAAGATCCCCTGGAGAAGGAAATGGCAATCCACTCCAGCACTCTTGCCTGGAAAATCCCATGGACAGAGACGCCTGATAGGCTACAGTCCATGGGGTCGCAAAGAGTTGGAAATGCCTTCACTTCCACTTTCATGCCTTTTTAGGTGGTCAATGTATTTTATGATTAAAACTAAAGTATTATAAAATTCTGATTACTTTATACTAACTAGAAAATATCTATTGATGAAATGCAATAGTGTATAAAATACAAGTAGCCCCAAACTTTCCTGTTTTCTCTTCTCTAATGGACTAAAGAAGAAAAACAGAGGTTTAGACTCTGATAACAGCTCCTTCTGCTGCTAGCTGTTCCCATAAGAACCTTTCTTTTGATTTTGGCCAGCTCTCACGCTCTCATCTTTGATGAGTCACTAATCTTGGGACTGGTTTGGGGTCATCACTGGGGAAAATTGTGAAGTAACCCAAGCGTTTGTTTGGTATGCCCCAGATTGCTTTGGCATGTACTTCCTGTCTCTGGCACTCTTTTTTTTTTCCAGGCCCTCCTATCAACTTTTCCTTTCCAATCATATCAATCATTTACATATTAGTAGGACTTTAACTCGGAGAAGGCAATGGCACCCCACTCCAGTACTCTTGCCTGGAAAATCCCATGGGCTGAGGAGCCTGGTAAGCTGCAGTCCATGGGGTCACTAAGAGTCAGACACAACTGAGTGACTTCACTTTCTTTTTTCACCTTCATGCATTGGAGAAGGAAATGGCAACCCACTCCAGTGTTCTTGCCTGGAGAATCCAAGGGGAGCCTGGTGGGCAGCCATCTATGGGGTCGCACAGAGTCAGACACGACTGAAGCGACTTAGCAGCAGCAGCAGCAGGACTTTAACTGGACCTTCCCAGGTGGTGCTAGTGGTAAAGAATCCACCTGCCAATGCAGGAGACCCAAAAGGCACAAGTTCGATCCCTGGGTCGGGAAGATCCCTTGGAATAGGAAATGGCACCTCATCCCAGTATTCTTGCCTGGAAAATTCCATGGACAGAGGAGCCTAGCCGGCTCAGCAAAGAGTCAGACAAGAGTGAGTGACTGAGAACACACACACACACACAGGACTTTAACCCCATATAGTCCCCCTTCTCAGAGATATTTGCTTGTATTGCCTTATCTCTAATTGTGAATGCAAAGGTTTGTTTCTGGTCCTGGAGTTTTAATCACTAATGAGCTGATGTAAACTATGGGCGAAGACTGACTGCCCAGGTGTCTTCTCTTATGGTTGTACAGACAGTCCGTGGCTTAAGATGCTTTGGCTTAGCAACTTTTTGGCTTTACAGTGATGCAAAAGTGATAGACGTTCAGTGGATACCATATTTAAAATTTTGTATTTGGGTTTTTTGGGGAGGGTGGCTAGCCATGTGCAGTAGGATACTTATTTATGGTTCTGGGCAGCCACTGAGCCACAGCTCCCAGTCAGCCACTCGGTCACAAGAGTACAGGCCAAATACACTTAAAACCATCAGTACCCAGACAGCCATTCTGGTTTCACATTCAGTGTGCTTGTATACATGCTAAGTTGTGTCAGTCATGTCCAACTCTGTGCAACCCCCATGGCCTGTAGCCCACCAGGCTCCTCTGTCTATGGAACTCTCCAGGCAAGAATACTGCAGTGGGTTGCCATTCCCTTCTCCAGGTGTAGTAGTCAATAAATTACATGAACTAGTCAACGCTTTCTTCTAAAATAGGCTTTGTGGTAGATGATTTTGCCCAACTGTAGGTTCATGTGAGGGCTTCCCTGGTGGCTCAGTGATAAAGAATACCTCTGTCAATGCAGAGACTCAGGTTTGATTCCTGGGTCAGGAAGATCCCATGGAGGAGGGCACGGCAACCCACTCCAGTATTCTTGCCTGGAGAATCCCATGGACACAGGAGCCTGCTGAGCTACAGTCTATGGGGTCGCAAAACAGCTGGACATGACTGAGCAACTAAACAACAGCAAGGATCATCAGGGTTCATGTAAGCGTTCTGAGCACGTTAAGGTAGACTGGGCTAAGCTAGAATGTTTGGTAGGTTAAGTGTATTATGTGCATTTTTAATTTATGATACTTTCAACTTATGATGGATTAATTGGGATATAGCCCCATCAGAAGTTAAAGATCTACATTTTACAAGTCTGTATATATTCTCAGTTTACGACTATGACCAGCTCCCAAATTTTTCTGTAACTCCAAGTTTTGAGGTCAAGTGCATGTCTATGTCCACACCGGCCTTGCTTGGGCTCACACACACACATGTGAGAAAGAACAGGTAGGTGGCAAAACATGGGGTGTACTTGTTAGGGAAAGAAATGCATGCAATTTGTTAAGAATAAGTTACTAAACTCACTTTCTATGCAGTTCTTTATCTCTTTCATAATGCGTCTCTGGTGTCAGACTAAACCTGGAGCTTTTTTTTTTTTTTTTTGCTTTTTTTTTTTTTTTTTTTTTTTTTTTTTTCCAGTTTGACAAATGGATGGACACTCAGAGGAGAAGAATCCTGACAGTCCTGTTAGAACGCTGCTCCCTGTCACAGCAAAAAAAGTTCTGCTGTTGAAAGCTTCAGGAGAAAATTCCAGCAGAAGCTCTGGATTTTATGACCAAGCTCCCAAAGGTGTTATCTTTATACATCTTTTCTTTCCTGGACCCCCAAAGCCTTTGTCACTGTGCACAGGCACAGATAAAGAAGCAGGGTTCGGTGTTTTGTAAAGACAGCCTAGAAAACACTGAACCTTGAGGGAAAAAAAAGCATGCATACAAAACCGAGCACCGACAAGATGCTCACCGCATTTTGTTTGCACAGTTTGGATTGGCCCCATCTCTTTGTGTCTGGCTGTGCACTTAGTGCTCACAGGAGAGAAAAAGTAAGCCATTGCTAAGTGTCCGTAAAATAGTATTAGCCAGTTGGGGAAATATATACACATGTATATAATGGTTCATCATCAGAATAGCCTTATATTGCACAGCAGAGGACCATAGTAAAACTTAAGAGTGTAGAGTGCAGGCCATTCATAAATAGAAAAGCATGAAATAAGGTGCTAATGTGATAAATACAGAAGCATGTGAGACTAAAGGAGTTCAGAGTGGGCAAATGTGCTCACAGGTTGGAAAAGCATCTGACCATTATTTTCTTACAAATAATTTCACGGTGTATTCAAGTATATTTTTTAAGATATAAAATTGATAGTCATTTTGTTGATTTCTTTTCATAGTCTAGAAAGACCAGAAATTCCCTGTTACTGTGCATTCACAGGGTAACTTTAGTTTTTAAAATTAAGAAAATGAAAAAAAATTAAGAAAATGAAAGCAGTAAGATAGATGATGTATTTAATAATTGGTGCTGGGACAATTGGGCAGTATCTGGAAAAAAATTCTAGAAGGATAAAAGATTGATATGAAATTATGGAAAACCATTCCCTACTCAAAGGAGGGAATTCCCCTGGTCCAGTGGTTAAGTCTCTGCTTTTTCACTGCTGAGGGCAGAAGTTCAATCCCTGTTTGGGGAACTAAGATCCTGTAAGCCACCAGGCATGACTAAAGGGGAAAAAAATGTAATTAAAGGAAATCTAGGGAAGGAAGACTTTGTGAGTAATCTATAATATTCAGAGCCTCAAAAGAAAACGTATAACTTAAAATCTTTATTTATTTTATATATTTTGTATATATATTATATATGCTTTATAAATAAAGAAAGCAAGATTTTAAGTTGTGATTATAAAAGTTAAAATTTTCTCCATCGAGAAGAAAACTGTAAATAAATACAGACAGTAAACAGGAGGGAGCTCCCTGGGAGTGGTTAGGACTCAGTGCTTTCACTGATTAGGGCTCAGGTTCAGCCCCTGGCCGGGAGACTATGAATCCACAAGCTGCTGCAGTGTGGCCCCCCAAAATTAAAATAATCTGGGGAAAAACATGTTGCCAGCAAAGGGGTAATTTTCTTATTTTTTAAAGAACGACTATAAATCTACATTAAGAAGAAAAAAAAAGCAAAGCCTAGCAGAAAAATGAGCAAAGGAAGTGAGCAAGTAGTTCACAGAAAGAAAAGCAGATGTTTTGAAAATAGATAAAATGCTTAGCCTCATTTTCATGCCATCGTTTGTGACTCAGATGGATTTAGTTTCTTTTTTAATGATAACATTTTATATTGTTAGGGGTGTGGGGAAACAAGCACCTTCATGTGTTGCACCTTCATAGATAAATTGATGCAAACACCCAGGAGAGCAATTTGGTAGTACCCAATTTTTAAATAAAGATTCCTGGACATTCCCTGGCGATCCAGTGGCTTTCACTACCAAGGATGTGAGTTTGATCTCTGGTCGGGGAACTGAGATCCTGCAAGCCATGAGACATGGCTAAAAACTTAAAGAAAGCAGGAATAGAAGGAACATACCTCAACATAATAAAAGCTATATATGACAAACCCACAGCAAACATTATCCTCAATGGTGAAAAATTGAAAGCATTTCCTCTAAAGTCAGGAACAAGACAAGGGTTCCCACTTTCACCATTACTATTCAACATAGTTTTGGAAGTTTTGGCCACAGCAATCAGAGCAGAAAAAAAAAGAAATAAAAGGAATCCAAATTGGAAAAGAAGAAGTAAAACTCTCACTATTTGCAGATGACATGATCCTCTACATAAAAACCCTAAAGACTCCACCAGAAAATTACTAGAAATAATCAATGACTATAGTAAAGTTGCAGGATATAAAATCAACACACAGAAATCCCTTGCATTCCTATACACTAATAATGAGAAAACAGAAAGAGAAATTAAGGAAACAACTCCATTCACCATTGCAATGGAAAGAATAAAATACTTAGGAATGTATCTACCTAAAGAAACTAAAGACCTATATATAGAAAAAACTATAAAACACTGGTGAAAGAAATCAAAGAGGACACTAATAGATGGAGAAATATACCATGTTCATGGATTGGAAGAATCAATATAGTGAAAATGAGTATACTACCCAAAGCAATTTATAGATTCAATGCAATCCCTATCAAGCTACCAACAGTATTCTTCACAGAGCTAGAACAAATAATTTCACAATTTGTATGGAAATACAAAAAACCTCGAATAGCCAAAGATCTTGAGAAAGAAGAATGGAACTGGAGGTATCAACCTACCTGACTTCAGGCTCTACTACAAAGCCACAGTTATCAAGACAGTATGGTACTGGCACAAAGACAGAAATATTGATCAATGGAATAAAATAGAAAGCCCAGAGAAAAATCCACGCACATATGGACACCTTATCTTTGACAAAGGAGACAAGAATATACAATGGATTAAAGACAATCTCTTTAACAAGTGGTGCTGGGAAATCTGGTCAACCACTTGTAAAAGAATGAAACTAGACCACTTTCTAACACCATACACAAAAAACAAACTCAAAATGGATTAAAGATCTAAACGTAAGACCAGAAACTATAAAACTCCTAGAGGAGAACATAGGCAAAACACTCTCCGACATACATCACAGCAGGATCCTCTATGACCCACCTCCCAGAATATTGGAAATAAAAGCAAAAATAAACAAATGGGACCTAATTAACCTTAAAAGCTTCTGCACATCAAAGGAAACTATTAGCAAGGTGAAAAGACAGCCTTCAGAATGGGAGAAAATAATAGCAAATGAAGCAACTGACAAACAACTAATCTCAAAAATATACAAGCAACTCCTACAGCTCAACTCCAGAAAAATAAACGACCCAATCAAAAAATGGGCCAAAGAACTAAATAGACATTTCTCCAAAGAAGACATACAGATGGCTAACAAACACATGAAAAGATGCTCAACATCACTCATTATCAGAGAAATGCAAATCAAAACCACTATGAGGTACCATTTCACACCAGTCAGAATGGCTGCGATCCAAAAGTCTACAAATAATAAATGCTGGAGAGGGTGTGGAGAAAAGGGAACCCTCTTACACTGTTGGTGGGAACGCAAACTAGTACAGCCACTATGGAGAACAGTGTGGAGATTCCTTAAAAAACTGGAAATAGAACTGCCTTATGATCCAGCAATCCCACTGCTGGGCATACACACTGAGGAAACCAGAAGGGAAAGAGACACGTGTACCCCAATGTTCATCGCAGCACTGTTTATAATAGCCAAGACATGGAAACAACCTAGATGTCCATCAGCAGATGAATGGATAAGAAAGCTGTGGTACATATACACAATGGAGTATTACTCAGCCATTAAAAAGAATACATTTGAATCAGTTCTAATGAGGTGTGGATGAAACCGAGCCTATTATACAGAGTGAAGTAAGCCAGAAGGAAAAAAAATATAAATACAGTATACTAACGCATATATATGGAATTTAGAAAGATGGTAACAATAACCCGTGTACGGGGACAGCAAAAGAGACACTGATGTATAGAACAGTCTTATGGACTCTGTGGGAGAGGGAGAGGGTGAGAAGATTTGGGAGAATGGCATTGAAACATGTAAATATCATGTAGGAAACGAGTTGCCAGTCCAGGTTCGATGCACGATGCTGGATGCTTGGGGCTGGTGCACTGGGACGGCCCAGAGGGATGGTATGGGGAGGGAGGAGGGGAGGAGGGGGTCGGGATGGGGAACACATGTATACCTGTGGCGGATTCATTTTGATATTTGGCAAAACTAATACAATTATGTAAAGTTTAAAAATAAAATAAAATTAGAAAAAAAAAAAAAAAAAAAAAGATTACCTTTGGCCAGTAGTTTCACTTCTTGGAATTTGTCTGATGGGTATACTTCAACACATGCAAAATGTATGTCTATATAAGAATATTGCATCATTGTTTGTAGTAGCAAAAGGTTGGAAACAATGGAAATGTCTGCTAATAGCAGACTGGTTGCAACTATCTCCTCAATATATCATCAATAAAACAACAAAGGTGCAGAATTATCCTACCACTTTGGAAGAATAAAAGAATGTATCCATATTTGTTGCTCTTCTGGAATGGCACACAAGAAGCCAGTAACAATGGTTACATTCACAGAGGGAAATGAGTGGCTATATGACAAGGATGAGAGAGGCTTTTTTTTTTTTTTTTTTTTTTTTACAGTGTGCCCCTTGGTATCTTTGAATTTAGTATTGATGTACACATATTATTCTAAAATTGAAACAATTTGTTTTTTAAAAAAACATAGTGTTTTAAATGCCCAGTAATAGAGTATCATTCTGCCATATAAAGAATTATTAGGCAGTCATTAGAAAACATGTTTTGGAAGAACAGAGATGCTTATTATGTATAAAATGAAGAAAGCATGATTTTAAATTGCATGCAGTTTCCCAATTTTGCTTTCATATATACCTGAAAAACAGAAAGGAAAATAACTCTACCAGCTTGTTGATAATGTTTGGTCATCTCTGATTGACAGGGTTCTGGGTATTGTTTTTCTTCAGGTTTCTCAGAATTTTCCATGTTTTTCACAATGAGAATGTTATCATTCCAGGGAGATGTGATACGAAATAGATAATCTTATCATCTATGTGTACCATATGTCAATCTTGGTAGATTTCAACATTTTATTTTATTTCCCAGAACTGACTGTGAGGCAATTGTTCTTTAGCTAGATTTAAAGTAAACAATAAAGTCATTGCACCAAGATGAGCTTTGAGCTGTTTGAAAATGTGGTGGTGGTTGTCTTACAGTTTTGAAAGAGCTTCCCCACCCTCAACTTTCCTCATTCCTGTTTAGTTTTAAACAAACAAAAAGCAGCAAAAATCAAAAACAAAGCAAAATTTTATCTATCCCCAGTGCAGGGGGGGAACCCCAACTTAACTACCCAGGTCTAAACCCGATCTAAGTCAAAAGAGGAAAAGAATGAGAGTTGAGAAAAACTTTCTCCCCATCCCCTCCCTCCCAAACCCCACATCTTGATTGAATTAACTAACCATATGAGGATTAAGGGCAGTGCAGTTTCATTCTGGGTTGCACAAAGTGGTTGTGATCTCTGTTTCTGCCTGCAGTGTTGTGTAAGATCCTCTAAGCCTTTTCCTCCATCTAGATCCTGAACCTACTGTTTCTCCTATTTGTGCCCCACCTCTGCTTCCCTCTCCCCTACATGTCTTATCTTCAGCTCATAAAATAATCCTGGACATAACACACTGGCCACCTGATGCGAAGAGCTGACTCATTTGAAAAGACCCTGATGTTGGGAAAGATTGAAGGCAGGAGGAGAAGGGGACAACAGAGGATGAGATGGTTGGATGGCATCACCAACTCAATGGACGTGAGTTTGGGTAACTTTGAAACTCCGTACACAATGGATGGAAGGAGGGAGGAAGACGGACAGATAGATAAACAGATGGATGGGTAGTGAGTTCCATTACAGAGTGTTCTGCTCCTTTTGGGGGCACTCAAACATTATTTATTATTGAGTTAACCTTGAAAAAGAGGCCAGTTTTCCAAAGATGAAATGAATGTGAAGACTAGTTACCATCTCTGCAATTCATGTTAAGAGATATGGAATGCCTAGTCTGAACTTTATATATGGACTTGACTCTAGTTTCTACTAAGACTTATTTAAAACCTGGAATAAATTATTTTAAAAACTACTACACATAATAGGGTCACCTCCACCATTTTCTGGATATGTAGGATTGACCATAATGCTATGAAAGTGGAATGTACAGAATACTTTTTAAAAAATGTATTAATTTGGCTGCACCAAGTGTCAGTTGCAGCACGTAGAATCCAGTTCCCTAACTAGGGATCAAACCCTGGCCCCCTGCACTGAAAGCATAGAATCTTAGCCACTAGACCACCAGGGAAGTCCCCACGACAAATACTTAATGCTTCATTGAATCTTAAAGGCTATTTAGGACACATCAATATAGTATTAGTCATTGTGTTCCCTTTATATATTTAGGTAAATCATAAGCATGTAGGGAAAACAGAAGCATATCATGAAAAAAATGAGCAATGTGCCAACTGGAGTTTCTGTAGCCTTCACACAACGTTCATATGCAGACTCCCAGAGATCCTTCAGTTCAATTCAGTTCAGTCACTCAGTCGTGTCTGACTTTTTGTGACCCCATGAATCGCAGCACACCAGGCCTCCCTGTCCATCACCAACTCCTGGAGTTTACCCAAACTCGCGTCCATTGAGTTGGTGATGCCATCCAACCATCTCATCCTCTGTTGTCCCCTTCTCCTCCTGCCTTCATTCTTTCCCAACATCAGGGTCTTTTCAAATGAGTCAGCTCTTCGCATCAGGTGGCCAAAGTAATGGAGTTTCAGCTTCAACATCTGTCCCTCCAATAAACACCCAGGACTGATCTCCTTTAGGATGGACTGGTTGGATCTCCTTGCTGTCCAAGGCACTTTTAAGAGTCTTCTCGAACACCACAGTTCAAAAGCATCAATTCTTTGGCGCTCAGCTTTCTTTATAGTCCAACTCTCACATCCATACATGACTACTGGAGAAACCATAGCCTTGGCTAGACAGACCTTTGTTGGCAAAGTAACGTCTCTTCTTTTTAATATGCTGTCTAAGTTGGTCATAACTTTCCTTCGAAGGAGTAAGCATCTTTTAATTTCATGGCTTCAATCATCATCTGCAGTGATTTTGGAGCCCAGAAAAATAGTCAGCCACTGTTTCTCCATCTATTTTGCCATGAAGTGATGGGACCGGATGCCATGATCTTAGTTTCCTGAATGTTGAGCTTTAAGCCAACTTTTTCACTCTCCTCTTTCATCAAGAGGCTCTTTAGTTCTTCTTGACTTTCTGCCATAAGTGTGGTGTCACCTGCATATCTGAGGTCATTTATATTTCTCCCAGCAATCTTGATTCCAGCTTGTGCTTTCTCCAGCCCAGCATTTCTCATGATGTACTCTGCATATAAGTTAATAAGCTGGGTGACAATATACAGCCTTGATGTACTCCTTTTCCTATTTGGAACCAGTCTGTTTTTCCATGTCCAGTTCTAACTGTTGCTTCCTGACCTGCATACAGGTTTCTCAAGAGGCAGGTCAGGTGGTCTGGTATTCCCATCTCTTTCAGAATTTTCCACAGTTCGTTGTGATCCACACAGTCAAAGGCTTTGGCATAGCCAGAGATCTTTAGGAAGTTCCGAAGTCTTTTCTGAAGCTTAGTTTCCCCATTTGCAAGGGGAGAATATTAATTATACTACCCTTCAGGTTGTGACGAGGATGGTTAATAGGTGCTCAATAAATATTAGTTGACTTGGATTCTGTCTGAATTAACATTTAAAAAAAGAAAAGAAAAGAAAAAGGGGTACCTAAAGCCAGTGCTCTGTGAGAACCTGGAGGGATGGGATGGGGAGGGAGGTGGAAGTGGTGTTCAGGTTGGAGGGGACACATGTATACCTATGGCCAATGTATGGCAAAACCATCATAATGTTGTAATTATCCTCCAATTAAAAAAAAATCTTCCTGCCTTGTTAGGAAGCACTTCAGGTAAGAGGTAACTTGGTTGTGATTTGGAAAAAAAGGACCAAAAAGAAACTACTTGTGAATTCCAGGCCTGGTTTATCAAGTTAAAATTATGTTTGCTCTGATTCATTCATGAATGAATCCATGAATCCACTTCCCCAGTGGCTCAGTGGTAAAGAACCTGCCTGCAATGCAGAGAAGTGGATTCGATCCCTGGGTCAGGAAGATCCCTTGGAGGAGGGCATGGCAACCCACTCCAGAAAAAAAAATAAAGAAGTTCTCTCAGTACCAGGGTGACGGCTCAAAACCTAGAGAAAGTGGACATGTAACCTGAATAGTTTTTTACATTGTTTCTCCAGGTGAGCTGGCATTGGAAGAATTTAACTGAACTGGATCACCTCTGGATTCTAAAATGTTTATGGTTTAACTGGTATATCAATGTCTCCCCAGCTCCCTATGAGCAGGGTGTATGGAAGAAGCATTATATTCAAATGGTGAAAGAACTCCATGTTACCAAGCCCAAGGTAAATTTGGGAAAAGAAGAATTCCTAACATCAGCTACTTAGGAATTCTAGAACTAAGTTGGAGAAGGCCATTGTTTCAAAAGAAATATACCATGACCTCAAAATTCCCTTGTTCTAAGAACTTAACAGCTCTTTTCAAGATATCCATGTTAGTTGAAAGTAATCTGACACTCACAAACCACAGTTCCACCAGGTTATGACTTGGAGCTCCTCATTCTCTCCAGATTCCTGGATTTCTGTGTCTCTGATGCCTACAGTACACAATTCTGACACTGGGATTCTGTGGGTAATGTGCAGTATTTATTACCTATGGGTCATCAAATTTTACTTAACTAATTCAAATTTTCTGTGATTCTACCAGGCAAACTGAATGTTTATGTTTCTATCATTAATAAAGAAAAGTTTGCAAAAAATTAGTAATTAGGAAATGGCATAATGGGCATATTAAAGTTCTTTTCACTTTAGAAACTAGCAATGTAAAGTCCTTACATAGAATTGTAAACAGTAAACAGTATGAGCATAAATTTTTCTAGTGGTTTTCTATGCATTGCAACCAATGTTTATGTTCATTCTTATAGTCACAGTTAATTAGATAACTTATGGGAAATTTGTATGAGCTTTTTCTTTATGGCATGATCTATATACATGCACAGTTGTGCATTGTGTTGTATAATAGAAGAGTTCCTGAAAATTATGTGTAAATTACAATTTTAAAATTATTTTTAAAACCACGGGGATTTTTTTTATTTATAGAAAAGCTGCAGTGGATCCTTTTTGAGTTGGAGAATCCTTTTGAAATATGAATAGTTGGCTCTTAACATGCTGATGTACGTTTCATTTTATTGTGTTTACTTGAAGTAGAAACCCTCTACATTTAATATAGTAATAAACTGCATAATTAATATTGTTATAATTACAATGATAAAAGCAGTCTTTCTGATTTCAGTGATGGCTGTTCTTCATGAGAATTTCTTTTAAAAAGAAAAATGTAAAGTGCAGTGGTGGAAGAGTTATTTTAAAAATTACAATAGCTATGACTCCTTTTATCACAAGGCTTTCCTTAACTCTCATTCAACATCACTCATAGCCAGGGAAAGGCTTCAATAGCTGACGCGTGGGCTGTTCTGGGACAGAGGAGAGAAAAGTGATCAACCAGGTTGTAGAATGAAAAAAGGTTTTGAGTATTGTATGTAATACTGATTTTAATACTTGGTCTTCAACAATAACTCTTTTTCCAGAAACCATTTATGCACTTCCCTGGTGGCTCAGACGGTAAGGAATCCACCTGCAATGCAGGAGATGCAGGTTTGATCCCTGGGTTGGGAGGATCCCCTGGAGAAGAGAATGGCCACCCACTCCAGTATTCTTGCCTGGAGAATCCCCATGGTTGGAGGAGCTTGGTGGGATACAGTCTGCAGGATCATAAAGAGTCGGACATGATTGAGCAACTGTTGGAGGCCAGCGTGAGGCACTCCGCCCGTGGCAAAGGTCATGAGGAAGGAGGCTCGACATACGCAAAGGCGGGATCGAGCCCCAGGAGTCCCCCTGGAAATCCTCGAGCATCTACCCCCATAACCAGAGCCTGTCTACTTTACTACTTTGTACTCTCACCTACACCTCTGACTTTATGGGGGGCTGTCCCCCACCACCTCGTTTGGAGAAGGAGTTAACTTAGAGCTCCAGTTAACAAAAACTCCTGGGTGCGACAAGGGTGTTTTAACCTACAAACTCCTCTGAAGGTTCTCTAGCCTGCCTGACAGGCTTGTCGGGCCACATGTGATTGCTCACAGCCTCCCAACCGTGAGAGGCACAAGATGCTTTAAACCTTCTAAAAACAGATTCCTTAGAAAAGTTAGAAAACCATTAGTATAAGTATAGTGGGCTGATTAGAAATTGTATTGCTGAAGGGTTTTTCATTTGTTGAGCCAATGTTTGTTGCTAAGTCTCCACATTCCCTGCCCTTACACACATTAATGAATATATAGAAGAAATAAGTATTAACCTTTGATATTAATCACGTTAGACCTTAGGCTAAGTAAATTCTTTCCTTAATTAAAACCCACTACACCCTCACCCTATAGGAATGTAACTTTATCTGGTACCTTCGGAAGGTGGAGTCTTTTTGAAGAATAATCACCCCTGGAGAAATAAGTGTCCTGGTTGACTGACCGCTGTCACAAGGAGAGGGTCATAAATCGTCAGCAGGCCCCCTGGCCAGAAGATGATGTAAATACCCCTAAGACCTCTGTATACATTTGTATGAAGCACCTGACTTTGATAAAAGTCAGGACTGCTGACCCCACATGACTTTTGTATAACACCTCAGTGTATAAAAACAGACCCTGGAAAATAGAGAATCGGGATCAGTTTCTCGAAATACTGGTCTCCCCATGTCACTTTCTCTCTCAAACTCTGGCTGAGTCTCCATATGGAGCGCGGAACCCGCCATGCTTACTAATTATGCCTAGGCTTCTAAGATCCGACCGGGGAGGCCTCAGTGTCTCCTCTCCTTTGGGAGAACGGAAGGATGCCTGTGGCCTACGTAAGTGGTGCAAGCTTCTTGTCTTGAAGTTTTATTGGTCTCCCACGTAAACCAAGCTACTCAGCCTCTTTTCTCCACTGAATTTTCCTACTGAGCTATCCTCATTCTATTACTCTTTACATCTCTAATTAATATCTAATTGAAGCTATTGTATCCTTATCCTCGCCGACACCGTCCCCGCTTCGAACTCCCTGGATCAGCCGGGCTGGACCTCGGCAAGCAACTAACACACACATATTTTAAGATGATGAATAGTTCTGATACAAGAAAGTTGCCACATTGTTGCTTAGTATTTCATTTCTTTAGGGAGTAGTTTGTTATAGTAAATTTCAGTTTTTCTATTAAAGAAAAAATTGCAAATTAAACCTGGTAAGATATAAAAAAGGAATAATACATGATGACCAAGTGGGATGTATCCAAGGAGAGTAAGGTTGGCACAATATTAAAAAATCAGTCCATGTAATTCACAGAATAAAAGACAAAAGATGTTTGGTTATTTCAATATATGCAAACAAAAGCATTTAATTTTTTTTTCATCATTTGCCATTTTAAAAAGTCTCAAATGGCTTTGGGTAAAGGGAACAAAGTTTTTGTTTACTTAACAGAAAAGTCATCAGTTTTCATTATTATCTATTCTGTTAATGGGTCAAATATTTTGTACTTTTCAGAATTAATGATGTTTATTTATGTATATAGTTAAGAGCATTCATGCCCAAATTTTCTCCCCTGAAAATGCTTTTTTATTATCATGTATTCTTTATTACCAGTGGTGTTAAACAAGATCTCTTCCAGCAAAAATAGATTTCATTCCATATAAACTCAGAAAAATGAAATGAATGTCCATCTTATTTTATTTATTTTATTTTTTTGGCCACCCCGTGTGACTTGGGCTTTTAGTTCCCTGACCAGGGACTGAACTCCTGCTCTTGGCAGTGAAAGTGTGGAGTCCTCACCACTGGACCACCAGGGAATTCCTTGAATGTCCATTTTAAGTGAGATCCGCACTGTGCTGTGCTTAGTTGCTGAGTCGTGTCCAACTCTTTTCAGCCCCATGGCCTGTAGCTCACCAGGCTCCTCTGACCATGGGGATTCTCCAGGCAAGAGTACTGGAGTGGGTTGCCAGGATTCACACAAAACACTGAACACTAATCTTGTAATGAGCCATCTATTATATAAAAGTAAAATGTCTTCTTACTCTACTTACAATCACTCACTAAATCAGTAAATATGTATTAAATACTGTTATGTGCTAGCTGCTAAGGGTACAATGGTCTTAACCCCACTTTCTGGGAGTCTAGTCTATGGCCCAGGACAGAAACAGATAGTTACCACACTGAATACGAAGTACTATCCTGTAAGAGAAACATGCACAAAGAAAGAGCAGTTGAAACAAGGATAAGAAACTAACTGATTCTGCTTGGAGGAACTTGGGGAATTTTTAAATTTTCACAAACAATTTAAGCAAACCAATTTACTGAGCAAAGCTTCCCTAATCTCTTAAGGAAAAAAAAATTAAACCTTTAATGGCTTCTCAACGTAGCAGTATCTCTTCCCTTAGGCTACAACCACATAAAAACCCTTACGAATTTTACATACAAAAAAACAAGACTTTCATTTTGGGCAATTAAAAAATAGACTTTTCAAAAAAAAAAAAAAAGACTTTCATTTCCCAATTCTTTAGGAATGGCTGAAGTTTTGATAATTGATAAAATCTATAGTTTACCCCTACATAATGGAAATTATTTCTGTGTTTTAGATAGGTAGAACAGGGTACTGTTTTTAAGAACATATATTGTTATGAACAAACTAACTGCAGTTGTGGAATAACTGTATAATGATATGGCAGGAGAGGTGGCGAGACAGGATAGAGAAGCTCACTGTGTGGCCTGAAGCTGGAGAGTCCTGGATTCAAATTCTGACCCTGGGTCTTACTGCTTATGTCTTCACAGTAGTAGTGGGAAATTTTATCAGTTTATCTTACCTTCAGTTTTCTCTTCTATAAAATTGAAGCAGTTACGATTACCTTTTAAATTTATTATGAAGGTTAAATAAAGTAATGTAGGAACGGGACTTTCCTGGTGGTCCAGTGGTTAAGACTCTGTGCTTCCAATGTAAGTGGTGCAGGTTCGATCCCGGTAGGGGGAACTAAGATCCCACATGCCTCACTGTATAACCCCCCTCAAAAAATAATAAGGTAGGAATACTTCCTGAGACAGTGCCTGGCACATACAAGTACCTCTGGGTTGGTGGCTGCTATAATCACTGCCACCATTATCAGTGCCATCATGGTGATGATGATTTTTTTGAAGGATTTATTTATTTATTTATTTTTGGTTACAAAGGGTCTTCGTTACTGCCCTTGGGCATTCTGTAGTTGCAGTGAACAGGGGCTATTCTTTACCTTCTGTGCTCAGGATTCTTATTGCGATGGCTTCTCTTGTTGCAGAGCACAGACTCTAGAGCTCTGGCTCAGTGGTTGTGGCACACGGGCATATGGAATCTTCCTGGACCAGGGATTGACCCAGCGTCCCATGCATTGGCAGGCAGATTCTTAATCACTAGACCACCAGGGAAGTCCATGTTCTTTGTTTTACTTTTGTTATTATTATAGTGTTTTGAGAACAGAAATAATTTTCTCCTTCTGCTGCTGCTGCTGCTAAGTCTCTTCAGTCGTGTCTGACTCTGTGCGACCCCATAGACAGCAGCCCACCAGGCTCCCCTCTCCCTGGGATTCTCCAGGCAAGAACACTGGAGTGGGTTGCCATTGCCTTCTCCGACAAACTATGAACACAATCGGACATTTCTCTGGCTTAAAAAACAAAACAAAAATCAAAGGCTAAACAGAAACCCTCTCTCTGGGGTTTTGACATTTACCATCTGTCACCCTCTAGCAGGGCTTGCTTAAGTTAAAACAGTCATAAATTAAAGACTTCAAAAGTTGTGCTCATTCAAGCTGAAAGGGAAACCAGGGCAAAGTAAACACGGATGGAACACCATTAAGCTATGAGTAGGTGAAGTGTGCGTAGGTGAAGTGTGCGATTATATGGACCTACTTGTGTGTGTTATTTGCTCAGTCATGTCTGACTCTTTGCGACCCTGTGGACTGTAGCCTGCCAGGCTTCTCTGTCCATGGAATTCTCCAGGCAAGAATACTGGAGTGGGTTGCCATTTCCTCCTCCAGGGGATCTTCTGACCCAGGGATTGAACCTGGGTCTCCTGCATTGCAGGTGGGTTCTTTACCATCTGAGCCACCAGGGAAGCATACTTGTGTGGTTTCTGTAAATATGCTAATTAGAATCACTATTTCTGCTTAATTATGATAAGGAGCATTAAGGCATAATTAAACCCTCCAAAAGTGAGCTGGGATGTTTGACTCAACATTGGTGTCTATGATATGCGTGCATGCTCAGTCTTGTCTGACTCTTTGCAACCCCATGGACTGTAGCCTGCCAGGCTCCTCCTTTCCATGGAATTTTCCAGGCAAGAATACTGCAGTGGGTTGCCATTTCCTACTCCAGGTGATCTTTCAGACCCAGGGATCGAACCCGAGTCTACTGCATCTCCTGCCTTGGCAGGCAGAGTCTGTACCACTCTGCCACTGGGGGGGAGCCTTGTGGCTGTTCAGGCCGCAGACTGCAGGTGGCTAAGGCCCCCCTCCCTCCACTGCGCCAGTTTGCCACGCCCCCCCCCACCACACTCCTACATGAGGCAAGGTGATTGTGAAAATGAAATACTAGCTATGGGGCCTGAGAGGAGAGAGAACTGGGTTTTTGAAAATTCATTTAGGGGACATAAAGAAAATAAGGAGTAAATAAAATCTGACAATAAAATGGATAATGAAGGACCTACTGTACAGCACAGGGAACTCTGCTTAATGTTATGTGGCAGCCTGGGTGGGAGAGGGGGGGGGGAGAATGGACACATGAATACATACATCTGAGTCCCTTTGCTGTCCACCTGAAGCCATCACAACATTGTTAATCGGCTGTACTCCAGTGTAAAATAGAAAGCTGAAAACGAAACAGAAACGACAAGTGCAGCTGTGGAGAGAGTGTGGGTAGACACAGCCCAGGTGTGATTAAAGTGGAGAAAATCACAGATTCATTAGATAGAAAGTTCTTGCATCATTTAGACAGGTTTATCTAGGAAGATTCAGGAGGAACTAGAGAAACAGGGGAGCAGGAAAAACTTAGGGGAGTGCCTTACAGAGCCAGGATGAGAAGGACAGATCACCAGCGCCCAGGGAGGACCTGAGGCCTGAACACTGGTGTGCACCCTGCCCCCTCAAAGTGGGAAGAGGCGTGTGATGCTAGGGGAGGTTAAAGCTTTGTGAGATGGGGCAGTTAGACAAACAGCGTGGGTGTGAAGGACAAAGAACATTCCTTTGAATATCCCTAAACTTTTTGGCACCAGGGACCAGTTTTATGAAAGGGGATTTTCCCCATGAATTGGAGAAGTGGGGAAGGTTTCAGGATGATTCAAGTGCATTACATTTATTGTGTACTTTATTTCTATTATTATTACATCAGCTCCACCTCAGATCATCAGGTATTAGATCCCGGAGGTTGGGGACCCCTCTCTCAGCTGTCTCTCCAGGGCATGGCTATCAGGTCACTGAGGCATCTTCTCTGCCTGTCATTACTTAGAGCCTTCAAATAAGAGAATTATCCCCCCAAACAGAAACATTCTCAAAGAAACAGTTTCAAATCTGTGTATATTGGGTAAGTAAGTGGGTGGTGTTTTCTACTATTATTAGGTTTGAGTTTCAAGGGTACCTGATTCCCCTTTGAATTCTAGTACTGCCTCATCATAGCTGCTTCATTGAACCACCTTTTGGTGTGAATCATTGATAGAAGCTAGCCTTTCCATGTGGCTCAGTGGTAAAGAATCCACCTGCCAATACTGGAGACACGGGTTTGATCCCTGGGTCACGAAGATTCCCCTGGGAGAGGAAATGACCACACATTCCAATATTCTTGCCTGGGAAAATCCTATGGACAGAGGAGCCTCGAGGGCTACAGTCTGTGGGGTCCCAAAGAGTTGGATATGACTGAGTGAATCTCTATTTGATTACTAATGTTTTATCATTTTGAAGTTGATTTATTAAAATTATGTAAACATCAAGGTATGTTCATTCCCATTAGTTTTTTGTTGTAGTGGTTGTTTGTTTGTTTTGCTTTTTGGCCACACTATGTGGCATGTGGGATCTTAATTTCCTGACCATGGATTGAACCTGTGACCCCCCTGCATTGGAAGCTCAGAATCTTAACCACTGGACCATTAAAGAAATCCCATCATTAGTTATTATAATAAAATTCCAGACAGAACAAAGCCTTGAAAGAAATACAAGCACTACAGGACAGCCAGGTGCCACCTTAAACTTCAGAGATTTTCCCATGTTGAGTAAAGACGTGAAAAAAATAATTGTTTGAAATCTTAACAGCTGGCCCCATGATTCCTTTTTGGGAAGAGGAAGGAGGGAGCTGTCTCCTTGGGGAAAGCCACTGAGGAGCTAATGCTACAGGCACCTGGACTCCAGGGGAGGGAAAACCTGCCAGGCTGGAGATTAGAGGAAGAGTTTCTTGTTTCTGCTCCTGCAAGGAGAGGGGAGTAGGGGCAGAGGGCAGAAAGGAAAGAAATAAGACCATGAAAGAAAAGCCAGCCGGATGGATGGAAGCTGAGCCCGGGTCAGGGGAAAATGACATGTCAGTGTTAGATGGTAACCCAGCCATTCCCAATCAAATTTGTTCCCTATTACTGGGATGTAAAGCCTGACTTCCATCTCTTTACACACGGAAGCAAGATCTCAGTAGTCTAGAAACCAAGAAAGCCCTTCAGGACTATTTACAAAAACCAAGGTGGGGAGGGTAGAACTTCCCTGGCAATCCAGTGGTTAAGACTTCACGCTTTCAGGGGGTGAAGGTTTGATCCTTGGTAAGGGAACTAAGATCCTACACACTGAACTTGGCCAAGGGAGGGAAAAATGCTATTCTTAAAAATAAAACCAAGAGGGGTGGGCTTTGGGCTTCCCAGGGCTGGAATTGGGACCCAGCTGAACTGACATCTTATTTTTCTTTCCTTTTCCCTACCAAGTTAAGTATAAAAACAAATACCTTTTTGTCTCACGCTCAGCTTTTTTTTCTTGAAGGTTAGAAGTCCTCACTTTGCAGGTTTTGATTTAGCCAAGGATTTCAAAAAACTTTCTGTTCACAGCGTTCAGCTAAAAACAAGTAACAAAAGCTTGCCTGCTTACTCTAATTGCTTTAGATTAAGACCTTATCTTGCCTGGTTCTCCTCCCCTTAACTCCAGCCTCTGTGGTTACTGTCTTGACCTCCTTCCAGGATAACTTGATTCTTGATGTCCTGATTGTTTTTTTAAGTCTTTAAGCTTTCTCACTCCCCCCCCCCATTCTGGATTAAGAGAGGAAGAGAAAGGATTATTCTCTAAAGCAATTCATGGTTCATGTCTAAGAAAAAACAATGGTTTAAGAATTGGGAAACCCCAGGTTCTGGCCTTAGCTCTACTGTTGACTAGCAGACACACAAGCTATTTCTAAAATAAATTAGAATTGCATCTTTTTTTTTTTTTTTTTAATTGAGGTTTCTTTTAAATATTTAATTTATTGAGTATTTATTTCACTGCACCGGGTCTTAGTTGCAGCACATAAGATCAATCTTCCTTGTGGCATGTGGGATCTAGTTCCCTGACCAGGGATCGAGCCCACACCACTGCATTGGGAGCACAGAGTCTTAGCCACTGGACCACATGGGAAGTCCTTGAAATACCTCTTTAATGTCTATTCCAGGCTCAAGTCTGAATCTCTGGACCCTCATAGTTTCCCACCACATTTATTCTCTGCTTTCCCCCAGTACCAAGAAAGAATCTGGTGTATTCATGAATCCTAATTCCAAATCATTAAAAACTGGTTTCTGTCTCCTTTTTTTTTTTCAAACTTTAGAAAACCTAAATAATTAAAACAGAAGAACTTATAAAACATAGTTTATACAGTGGTTTTCTTGCAAGCAGTCTTTAATAGACTTCTTTCAAATTCTGACAAATACACTAGGTGTTTGGTTTGGATATGCAGAACTAAAAATATCTAAAGGAGAGATTTTTAATTACTTAGTTCAATCTGTGAAATTCCTGCGAATTCTATCTGGAAGAAAGAATAAGAAAGAATATGGGGGACTTCCCTGGTGGTCCAGTGGCTAAGACACTAGTCCCAATGTAGGGAGCCTGGGTTTGATCCCTGGTCAGGAAACTAGATTCCACATGCCACAGTGAAGACCTGAAGAAGCCAAATAAATAATGATAAATAAAGAAAATTTAGGAGCAAAACAACAATATATATTTTTAACAAATAGAATATGGGCTTTGCAGTCTGAGAGACCTGGCCTTTTTCTTTTTCATGGTAGCAAGCAAACAGGATTTATTTCAGAGAGAAAGTACAAAACTCTCAGCATAGACACAGAGGAGGTGAAGTGCCCCAGACCGGGGCTTTGCAGTGCAACTTTAGATAAGTTATGTAACCTCTCTGAGCCTCAACTTTTAAAGACATTTCCCTGTTTTATTCATACTTTTTTAACTTTATTTTTTAATTGGAGGAAAATCGCTTTACAATGTTGTGATGGTTTCTGCCATAAAAACATGAAATGCTTCACCAATTTGCATGTCATCCTTGAGCAGGGGCCATGCTAATCTTCTTTGTATCATTCCAATTTAAGTATATGTGCTGCCAAAGTGAGCACTGAGCCTCAATTTCTTCATCTATGAAATGGGAATGATACCTCCCTTGCAGGACTGTTGTGAGGATCACATGCCACGTATATATTAAGTACTCAATACATGTTCATGTTCTCCTCCATTAAACACCATCTTATTTTTTACTTTGCTCACCAAGAGCACACGTTTGGGCCTGAAACAGCCTAGGTTCAATGGCCTGATCCCACAATTTTAGCAACTCGGTGATTTGGGACAAGTTGTTAACAATCTCGGAAGCACTGTTTTCTCATCTGGAAAATGGAGTTAGCACCAACAGTGCCCAGCTCCAGGAAGCGTTCACGAACTAGTCACATCCATCAGAATCACATTAAATCACCATGGAGACAGCAGGGATACTGAGAGAGTGCTGATGTTGAGTGGCTGCTGAGTTGCTGACGAGGGGTCAGCCAGGTGGCCAGGAGGAGGCTCCATCCTTCTCTTTCTTGATTTTACCTTTACTTGCCCCACTTTTCTTTTTTTTTAATATTTTAAATTCTTTTATGGCTATGCTGCTGCTGCTGCTGCTAAGTCGCTTCAGTCATGTCCGACTCTGTGCGACCCCATAGATGGCAGCCCACCAGGTCTCCTCGTCCCTGGGATTCTCCAGGCAAGAACACTGGAGTGGGTTGCCATTTCCTTCTCCAATGCATGAAAGTGAAAATTGAAAGTGAAGTCGCTCAGACGTGTCTGACTCTTTGCGACCCCATGGACTGCAGCCCACCAGGCTCCTCTACCCATGGGATTTTCCAGGCAAGAGTACTGGAGTGGGGTGCCATCGCCTTTCAGTTCAGTTCAGTTCACTTCAGTTCAGTCGCTCAGTTGTGTCCGACTCTTTGCGGCCCCATGAATCAGAGCACGCCAGACCTCCCTGTCCATCACCAACTCCTGGAGTTCACTCAAACTCACATCCATCGAGTCAGTGATGCCATCCAGCCATCTCATTCTGTTGTCCCCTTTTCCTCCTGCCCCTAATCCCTCCCAGCATCAGAGTTTCTCCCAATGAGTCAACTCTTCACATGAGGTGGCCAAAGTACTGGAGTTTCAGCTTTAGCATCATTCCTTCCAAAGAACACCCAGGACTGATCTCCTTTAGAATGGACTGGTTGGATCTCCTTGCAGTCCAAGGGACTCTCAGGAGTCTTCTCCAACAGCACAGTTCAAAAGCATCAATTCTTCAGCGCTCAGCTTTCTTCACAGTCCAACTCTCACATCCATACATGACCACTGGAAAAACCATAGCCTTGACTAGACAGACCTTTGTTGGCAAAGTAATGTCTCTGCTTTTCAATATGCTATCTAGGTTGGTCATAACTTTTCTTCCAAGGAGTAAGCCTCTTTTTTAATTTCATGGCTGCAGTCACCATCTGCAATGATTCTGGAGCCCCCAAAAATAAAGTCTGACACTGTTTCCATTGTTTCCCCATCTATTTCCCATGAAGTGATGGGACCAGATGCGATGATCTTAGTTTTCTGAATGTTGAGCTTTAAGCCAACTTTTTCACTCTCCTCTTTCTCTTTCATCAAGAGGCTTTTGAGTTCCTCTTCACTTTCTGCCATAAGGGTGGTGTCATCTGCATATCTGAGGTTATTGATATTTCTCCTGACAATCTTGATTCCAGCTTTCCATCGCCTTGGTGGGTCTCAATTGCAGCATGTGGGATCTTACATTGTGGGTGTGGGCTTCTCTCTACATGTGGCTCCCGGGCTCAGTAGTTGTGACTTGCAAACTTAATTGCCCTGTGGCTTGTGGCATCTTAGTTCCCCCACCAGGGATCAAACCCTCATCGCCTGCATTGGAAGGCAGATTTTTAACCACTGGACCACCAGGAAAGCCCCCCCCTTTTTTTTGTCTTTCTCCTTTATCTTCTCTCTCAGTTTCTGCTGTGTGAAAAATGGTTGCATCCAGAGTGGTATGATATGTAACCCATATATTTTCTTTCCCTGCATGGCCTCCATAAATCTTATGTCTGTGTATGACTCCTTCTCAGTGCTGGGTTTTTGATTCCACGTCCCCAGGTAGAATACTGTGTGTTGAACTCTGTGCCATGGATTTGGTGCTGTGCGCCCTCCTTTGCCTCTGATACCTCCAAGATGAAAAGACCTAATTGCTAAGAATCCTGGGGGCAAAATTAATTCTCAGGAAGGACCACGACTTAGCATCTTTGCATTTCTCTTTTACCTCTGAAAGAGCATAGTCTGCTTGTTCTGTCTTGTGGCCTCTTGTTTGATCATGCTATGCATAATAAATTAATGTGGCATTTCCAACAGGAGTAATTCTACTTACTTCTTTCCCTGAATATTTAGACTGTGGCCAAATGGCTTCTTGTTTTTACTTAAGAGTTAAACAAAAGGGACTTCCCTGGTGGTGCCGTGGTTAAGACTGTGCCTTCCAATGCAGGGGCTGCAGGTTCAACCCCTGATGGGGGGACCACGATCCCACATGCCTCACTGCTCAAAAACCAAAACGAAAAACAGAAGCAATATTGTAACAAATTCAATAAACAACTTTAAAAATGGTCCACATCAAAAAAATTCTTAAAAAATATACACATGTGCATATGTAGTCTATATGTATGTGCATGAGTATAACCCTTTGTACTAAATAGTTTGGCTTTTTACAGAAAACTACATTAGAAGCCAATTTTTTTAGACATGGATGCTTTGAAATGTAAATTCATAGTCCCTACTAAAAAAGAACCATAGGAATTCTATGTTCTTTGCACATTTGGCGGCACAACCCGACATTATACCACCTATTTGGGAGGCTGAATGGTATATTTTATATATATATATATATATATATATATATATATATATATATATATATATATAATCTTGGACTTAAATTCCAAAACCCTGGCTAGAATTTTCTGCTTAGCCTTCCCCCCACAACTGATGGTTTTACCCCAGAGCTAAAGACAAATGAAGAACAAAAACAGGCCTGTTGCTGTGTTGATTATTTCTTGCTCACCTCTATTTCTCTATTAAAAAAAAAAATTTAAGGTATATATTTTTTAATGTGGACCAATCTTTTTCAATGGCCACATCATACAGCATGCAGGATCTTTAGTTGGGGCGTGCAAACTCTTAGTTGTGGCATGCAGGATCTAGTTCCCTGACCAGGGATGGAACCCCAGCCCCTTTGCATTGGGAGCTCGGAGTCTTAGCCACTGGACCACCAAGGGAGTCCTAGACCCATTGTTTCTTGACTGCTTTCCCTTCGTGCCTGCAGTCCTTTCTCCCCTTAAGATCATTAATTACTGAGACCTGTTTAAGGGCAAGCATTGTGGCCAGGTTTAGATCACAAAATCTCTTGGACCAAAATGAGGTCAAGCTTGATTATCTTTCTCCAGGGACCCCCTCCCCTATCTGCTTACAACACCCAATGTTGACATAAAGGAAATTTCCAGTTATTTCAACCAGATCATCAGGTGCTCTGGACCAAATTCAAGACTGTTAGATTTGTACTCTGTATATTTCCTCAGGCTTCCCAGGTGGCTCAAGTGGTAAAAAATCCACCTACCAATGCAGGAGATACAGGTTTGATCCCTGGGTCAGGAAGATCCCCTGGAGGAGGAAATGACAACCCACTCCAGTATTCTTGTCTGGAAAGTTCCATGGACAGAGGAGCCTGGCAGGCTACAACCCACGGGGTTGCAAAGAGTCAGACACAGCTTAGCCACTGGACACACACACACACACACGCATGTAATTCCCCATTTTTGTCTTTCCTCTTGTCATCATGGGCATTAAAGTCTTAAAATGAGGGTCTGGAAGCTTTTTTTCAGGGACAACCAGGAATGGTGGTGGCTGACTAGCCCACTCAAGATGGCTGTTCCCTTGCTCTCTGTCTGTCCCTTGCCCGACCAGTGCCTGCTTCATTTACACTTACTCTGGCCTTCCTACATACTTGCCTTGGGCGCCAGCTAGTGATTGTTCTTATCAAAGGGACGGTGAGGTGTGTGCCTTTCTGTTGGTTTCCCTGGTAATCGATGAGCCCATCTGACATCAACTCCCCTGTAACTGGCAATCTCCCCCTCCACCAGGAGCAAAGACTGCTGCCACGTCCTGAAGGTGTATGCTGCACAGGGTGGGAGGTCGCTCCAGGACTTTGCTTCAGACACAGAAGCTCCCCATCTGTCAAACCACTGAAGTCTCTGTTGCCTGATCCATGTGTGCAGGCTAAGGCACTTCAGTCAGGCCTGACTCTTTGCAACTTTATGGGTTGTAGCCCGGCAGGTCCCTCTGTTCATGGGATTCTCTGGTCAAGAATACTGGAGTGGGTTTGCCATTCCCTTCTCCAGGGGATCTTCCTGGTGCAGGGATCGAACCCCCATCTCCTGTGTCTCCTGCATTGCTAGTGGATTCTTCACCGCTGAGCCACCGGGGAAGCCCTCTGTTGCTCAATCCAGGCTTTCGTCAGTCTTGAAGCTGGGCAAATATAGGCTTTGTAGGCCTGTGAGGTGCAGTCCAACAGGTGGGCATAAAGAGACCAGTTTCCAGAGCCCCTCAGGAAGGGGTGAGAAACTTGATAGCTTGGGGTGGTGGTGACAATTACCAAGAGGAGAGGTGGTGGGGTGGGGAGTCCTGGGACCTGCCAGGGTGGAATAGGAGAGTTTGAGAGGAGCCTGCCTGAGCCTGTGGATCTCCCCCTGGGGGGACTTAGAAGAAAGGGTTCCTCAAATACACTGATAAATATCCTCTACACTGTAATAGGATTCCATTTGAAACAGTTACAGCCGAGGTGTTATGAGCCCATTCTTGTGTCACAGAAAGCTAGGCTGTTCCTCCATTTGGAAGGTATTATTTTATTTTCCTTGTTCCTAAAATAGCACAAAGGAAGGCTTCTGTTTGTTCTTGTACCTTGTGCTAATCCTAGAGCAACATGAATATGCTACTGTACACGGATCTTGAAACAACAGTGAAAACTTCCAACACGGGAAGACAATTAATTCCCACTCCTTCCCCCTTTCCTCTTGGATTCCAATGACTGGCTGTGTTTAACCCTAGTTTTGCCTACTCTTTCCCAGAAAAGTCACAGCTAGCATGCATGGATCTACTAGCAGGAGCATAGATTCAGTAGGATGTGGGATTCCAGCTTGATTCTCCAGGGGCTGACATCTCATCAGAGAACTAGTCCTGAAGAGCATATGTTCAGTGCTGAGTTTGGGGGTCTGTATGATAATGGCTTCAGGAATGCAGCTGAGACAAAAATCCCTGAGGGTTGAAACACTCAAGCTTCTTGGAGAAGGTGGGCCTCCAAGGATAGATGTAGAGAAGGAGTAAAGAGAGCAGGTGAGAAAGTCAGAAAGAGCAAAACAAATATTGTATATTAATGCATGTATGATATGCATTATGGCAGGCTACAGTCTATGGGGTCTATATGACCAAAGTCACAACCAAAGTGACTCAGCATGCATGCACCACACATATATACAGAATCTAGGAAAACAGTACTGATGAACCTATTTACAGAGAAGAAATGGA
>NW_027219833.1:0-60814 GCF_027580195.1 Bos mutus | reverse complement strand
GATCGCGCACTGATCACGGCCTGATCATGCACCGATCACGCGACTGATCATACACTGATCACGCGCTGACGCACCGATCACGCACTGATCACGCGATCACGATCATGCACTGATCACGCGGCTGATCATGCACTGATCACGCGGCTGATCATGCACTGATCACGCGACCTGGATCATGCACACGATCACGCGGCTGATCATGCACTGATCACGTGACTGATCATGCACTGATCACGCGACTGATCATGCACTGATCACGCGGCTGATCATGCACTGATCACGCGATCTGATCATGCACTGATCACGTGGCTGATCATGCACTGATCACGCGGCTGATCATGCACTGATCACGTGGCTGATCATGCACTGATCACGCGGCTGATCATGCACTGATCACGCGCTGATCATGACTGATCACGTGCACTGATCACGATCACGCGCTGATCATGCACTGATCACGCGGCTGATCATGCACACTGATCACGCGGCTGATCATGCACTGATCACGCGCCTGATCATGCACTGATCACGCGGCTGATCATGCACCGATCACGCGGACTGATCATGCACTGATCACGTGGCTGATCATGCACTGATCACGCGGCTGACTGATCATGCACTGATCACGCGGCTGATCATGCACTGATCACGCGGCTGATCATGCACTGATCACGCGGCTGATCATGCACTGATCACGCGGCTGATCATGCACTGATCACGCGGCTGATCATGCACTGATCACGCTGATCTGATCACGCACTGATCACACGATCACGGGCTGATCATGCACCGATCACGGGCTGATCATGCACTGATCACGTGGCTGATCATGCACTGATCACGCGGCTGATCATGCACTGATCACGCGGCTGATCATGCACTGATCACGCGGGACTGATCATGCACTGATCACGCGGGCTGATCATGCACTGATCACGCGCACTGATCATGCACTGATCACGCGACTGATCATGCACTGATCACGTGCCTGATCATGCACTGATCACGCGGCTGATCATGCACTGATCACGCGGCTGATCATGCACTGATCACGCGCCTGATCATGCACTGATCACGTGGCTGATCATGCACTGATCACGCGGCTGATCATGCACTGATCACGTGGCTGATCATGCACTGATCACGCACTGATCATGCACTGATCACGGGCTGATCATGCACTGATCACGGGCTGATCATGCACTGATCACGTGGCTGATCATGCACTGATCACGCGGCTGATCATGCACTGATCACGGGCTGATCATGCACTGATCACGTGGCTGATCATGCACTGATCACGTGGCTGATCATGCACTGATCACGTGGCTGATCATGCACTGATCACGCGGCTGATCATGCACTGATCACGCGGCTGATCATGCACTGATCACGCGGCTGATCATGCACTGATCACGTGGCTGATCATGCACTGATCACGCGATCACGCACACATCACGCACACATGCACTGATCACGTGACTGATCATGCACTGATCACGCGGCTGATCATGCACTGATCACGCGGCTGATCATGCACTGATCACGCGGCTGATCATGCACCGATCACGCGGGCGATCATGCACACGCATCACGCGGCTGATCATGCACTGATCACGCGGCTGATCATGCACTGATCACGTGGCTGATCATGCACTGATCACGCGGCTGATCATGCACTGATCACGCGGCTGATCATGCACTGATCACGCGGCTGATCATGCACTGATCACGCGGCTGATCATGCACTGATCACGCGGCTGATCATGCACTGATCACGTGGCTGATCATGCACTGATCACGTGACTGATCATGCACTGATCACGTGGCTGATCATGCACTGATCACGCGGCTGATCATGCACTGATCACGCGACTGATCATGCACTGATCACGTGGCTGATCATGCACTGATCACGCGGCTGATCATGCACTGATCACGTGGCTGATCATGCACTGATCACGCGGCTGATCATGCACTGATCACGCTGATCATGCACTGATCACGCACTGATCACGCACTGATCACGTGGCGATCATGCACACGATCACACGGGCTGATCATGCACTGATCACACGGACTGATCATGCACTGATCACGTGGCTGATCATGCACTGATCACGCGGCTGATCATGCACTGATCACGGGCTGATCATGCACTGATCACGTGGCTGATCATGCACACTGATCACGCGGCTGATCATGCACTGATCACGCGACTGATCATGCACCGATCACGCGGGCTGATCATGCACTGATCACGTGACTGATCATGCACTGATCACGTGGCACGATGATCATGCACTGATCACGCGGCTGATCATGCACTGATCACGTGGCTGATCATGCACTGATCACGTGGCTGATCATGCACTGATCACGGGCTGATCATGCACTGATCACGCGGGGCTGATCATGCACTGATCACGCGGCTGATCATGCACTGATCACGTGCCTGATCATGCACACACGTACGCGATCTGATCATGCACTGATCACGTGACACGTGATCATGCACTGATCACGTGGCTGATCATGCACTGATCACGCGGCTGATCATGCACTGATCACGCGGCTGATCATGCACTGATCACGTGGCTGATCATGCACTGATCACGCGGGCTGATCATGCACTGATCACGGGCTGATCATGCACTGATCACGCGGCTGATCATGCACCGATCACGCGACTGATCATGCACTGATCACGTGGCTGATCATGCACTGATCACGCGGCTGATCATGCACTGATCACGCGGCTGATCATGCACTGATCACGCGGGCTGATCATGCACTGATCACGCGACTGATCATGCACTGATCACGTGGCTGATCATGCACTGATCACGGGCTGATCATGCACTGATCACGCGGCTGATCATGCACTGATCACGTGGCTGATCATGCACTGATCACGACTGACCTGATCATGCACTGATCACGCGGCTGATCATGCACTGATCACGCACTGATCACTGATCATGCACACTGATCACGCGGGCTGATCATGCACTGATCACGCGGCTGATCATGCACTGATCACGGGCTGATCATGCACTGATCACGTGGCTGATCATGCACTGATCACGCTGATCATGCACTGATCATGCACTGATCACGCACGCTGATCATGCACTGATCACGCGGCTGATCATCATGCACTGATCACGTGGCTGATCATGCACTGATCACGTGGATGATCATGCACTGATCACGTGGCTGATCATGCACACTGATCACGCGGCTGATCATGCACTGATCACGCGACTGATCATGCACTGATCACGTGACTGATCATGCACTGATCACGTGGCTGATCATGCACTGATCACGCGGCTGATCATGCACTGATCACGTGGCTGATCATGCACTGATCACGCGGCTGATCATGCACTGATCACGTGGCTGATCATGCACTGATCACGTGACTGATCATGCACTGATCACGCGGCTGATCATGCACTGATCACGCGGCTGATCATGCACTGATCACGCGGCTGATCATGCACTGATCACGCGCTGATCATGCACTGATCACGTGGCTGATCATGCACTGATCACGGCTGATCATGCACTGATCACGCGGCTGATCATGCACTGATCACGCGGGCTGATCATGCACTGATCACGGCTGATCATGCACTGATCACGCCTGCTGATCATGCACTGATCACGGACTGATCATGCACTGATCACGTGATCACGCACTGATCACGCGGCTGATCACGATCACGTGGCTGATCATGCACTGATCACGCGGCTGATCATGCACTGATCACGGGCTGATCATGCACTGATCACGCGGCTGATCATGCACTGACGCACGGGCTGATCATGCACTGATCACGCGCTGATCATGCACTGATCACGCGGCTGATCATGCACTGATCACGCGGCTGATCATGCACTGATCACGCGGCTGATCATGCACTGATCACGTGGCTGATCATGCACTGATCACGTGGCTGATCATGCACTGATCACGCGGCTGATCATGCACTGATCACGTGGCTGATCATGCACTGATCACGTGACTGATCATGCACTGATCACGCGGCTGATGATCATCACACTGATCACGCGACTGATCATGCACTGATCACGGGCTGATCATGCACTGATCACGCGGCTGATCATGCACTGATCACGTGGCTGATCATGCACTGATCACGCGACGATCATGATCACTGATCACGCGCACTGATCACGCACTGATCACGCGCACTGATCACGCACTGATCACGTGGCTGATCATGCACTGATCACGCGGACTGATCATGCACTGATCACGCTGATCTGATCATGCACTGATCACGCGGCTGATCATGCACTGATCACGCGGCTGATCATGCACTGATCACGCGGCTGATCATGCACTGATCACGTGCTGATCATGCACTGATCACGCGGCTGATCATGCACTGATCACGCGACTGATCATGCACTGATCACGCGGCTGATCATGCACTGATCACGCGGCTGATCATGCACTGATCACGCGACTGATCATGCACTGATCACGTGACTGATCATGCACTGATCACGTGGCTGATCATGCACTGATCACGCGGATCGATCATGCACTGATCACGCGGCTGACGACTGATCATGCACTGATCACGTGGCTGATCATGCACTGATCACGCGGCTGATCATGCACTGATCACGCGGCTGATCATGCACTGATCACGCGGCTGATCATGCACTGATCACGTGGCTGATCATGCACTGATCACGCGGCTGATCATGCACTGATTCACGGCTGATGGCTGATCATGCACTGATCACGCGGCTGATCATGCACACTGATCACGCGGCTGATCATGCACTGATCACGTGGCTGATCATGCACTGATCACGCGGCTGATCATGCACTGATCACGCGACACGATCACATGCACTGATCACGATCACGATCATGCACTGATCACGCGGCTGATCATGCACTGATCACGTGGCTGATCATGCACTGATCACGTGGCTGATCATGCACTGATCACGTGACTGATCATGCACTGATCACGTGGCTGATCATGCACTGATCACGCGGCTGATCATGCACTGATCACGCGACTGATCATGCACTGATCACGCGGCTGATCATGCACTGATCACGTGGCTGATCATGCACTGATCACGCACGACGTGATCATGCACTGATCACGCGGCTGATCATGCACTGATCACGCGGCTGATCATGCACTGATCACGTGGCTGATCATCACACTGATCACGCGACTGATCACGATCACGACTGATCATGCATGCACACTGATCACGCGGCTGATCATGCACACGATCACGGGCTGATCATGCACTGATCACGCGGATCACGATCATGCACTGATCACGCACTGATCATGCACTGATCACGATGACTGATCATGCACATCACGATGATCGACTGATCATGCACTGATCACGCGACTGATCATGCACTGATCACGTGGCTGATCATGCACTGATCACGCGGCTGATCATGCACTGATCACGCGGCTGATCATGCACTGATCACGCGGACTGATCATGCACTGATCACGCGGCTGATCATGCACTGATCACGTGGCTGATCATGCACTGATCACGCACTGATCACGATCACGAACTGATCATGCACTGATCACGCGGCTGATCATGCACTGATCACGCGGCTGATCATGCACTGATCACGTGACTGATCATGCACTGATCACGGGACTGATCATGCACTGATCACGCACTGATCATGCACTGATCACGTGGCTGATCATGCACTGATCACGGCTGACTGATCATGCACTGATCACGTGACTGATCATGCACTGATCACGCGGCTGATCATGCACTGATCACGCGGGCTGATCATGCACTGATCACCTGGCTGATCATGCACTGATCACGCGACTGATCATGCACTGATCACGGCGACTGATCATGCACTGATCACGCTGATCACGATCATGCACTGATCACGCGGCTGATCATGCACTGATCACGACTGATCATGCACTGATCACGTGGCTGATCATGCACTGATCACGCCTGATCATGCACTGATCACGTGGCTGATCATGCACTGATCACGTGGCTGATCATGCACTGATCACGTGGCTGATCATGCACTGATCACGCGGCTGATCATGCACTGATCACGCGGCTGATCATGCACTGATCACGCGGCTGATGATCATGCACTGATCACGTGGCTGATCATGCACTGATCACGCGGACTGATCATGCACACTGATCACGTGGCTGATCATGCACTGATCACGCACCTGATCATGCACTGATCACGTGGCTGATCATGCACTGATCACGTGACTGATCATGCACTGATCACGCGGCTGATCATGCACTGATCACGCACGGCGCACTGATCACGTGCATGCACTGATCACGCGACTGATCATGCACTGATCACGTGGCTGATCATGCACTGATCACGCATCATCATGCACTGATCACGATCACTGATCATGCACTGATCACGCGACTGATCATGCACTGATCACTGATCACACTGATCACGATGATCATGCACTGATCACGCGGCTGATCATGCACTGATCACGCGGCTGATCATGCACTGATCACGCGGCTGATCATGCACTGATCACGTGGCTGATCATGCACTGATCACGCGGCTGATCATGCACTGATCACGCGGCTGATCATGCACTGATCACGGCTGTACATGCACTGATCACGCACGACATCTGATCATGCACTGATCACGGGCTGATCATGCACTGATCACGTGGCTGATCATGCACTGATCACGTGGCTGATCATGCACTGATCACGCGGCTGATCATGCACTGATCACGCGGCTGATCATGCACTGATCACGTGGCTGATCATGCACTGATCACGTGGCTGATCATGCACTGATCACGTGCACTGATCATCACGCGACTGATCATGCACTGATCACGTGGGCTGATCATGCACACTGATCACGTGGCTGATCATGCACTGATCACGCGGCTGATCATGCACTGATCACGATCACGGCTGATCATGCACACATGATCACGATGCTGATCATGCACTGATCACGCGGCTGATCATGCACTGATCACGCGGCTGATCATGCACTGATCACGGACTGATCATGCACTGATCACGTGGCTGATCATGCACTGATCACGGGCTGATCATGCACTGATCACGCGATGATCACGCACTGATCATGATGCACTGATCACGCACTGATCATGCACTGATCACGCACTGATCACGTGATCATGCACACGATCACGTGGCTGATCATGCACTGATCACGCGGCTGATCATGCACTGATCACGCGCTGATCATGCACTGATCACGTGGCTGATCATGCACTGATCACGTGGCTGATCATGCACTGATCACGCGGCTGATCATGCACTGATCACGTGGCTGATCATCATCATGCACTGATCACGCGGCTGATCATGCACTGATCACGCGGCTGATCATGCACTGATCACGCGCTGATCATGCACTGATCACGTGGCTGATCATGCACTGATCACGCGACTGATCATGCACTGATCACGCGATCACATGCACTGATCACGCGGCTGATCATGCACTGATCACGCTGACTGATCATGCACTGATCACGTGGCTGATCATGCACTGATCACGGGCTGATCATGCACTGATCACGTGGCTGATCATGCACTGATCACGCGGCTGATCATGCACTGATCACGTGGCTGATCATGCACTGATCACGCGGCTGATCATGCACTGATCACGCGGCTGATCATGCACTGATCACGCGGCTGATCATGCACTGATCACGCGGCTGATCATGCACTGATCACGTGGCTGATCATGCACTGATCACGTGGCTGATCATGCACTGATCACGTGGCTGATCATGCACTGATCACGCGGCTGATCATGCGCACTGATCACGATCGGGCTGATCATGCACTGATCACGTGGCTGATCATGCACTGATCACGCGGCTGATCATGCACTGATCACGTGGCTGATCATGCACTGATCACGGGGATGATCATGCACTGATCACGATGGCTGATCATGCACTGATCACGTGACTGATCATGCACTGATCACGTGGCTGATCATGCACTGATCACGCGACTGATCATGCACTGATCACGCGGCTGATCATGCACTGATCACGTGGCTGATCATGCACTGATCACGTGACTGATCATGCACTGATCACGTGGCTGATCATGCACTGATCACGTGGCTGATCATGCACTGATCACGCGGACTGATCATGCACTGATCACGCGGCTGATCATGCACTGATCACGTGGCTGATCATGCACTGATCACGCGGCTGATCATGCACTGATCATCACGCGGCTGATCATGCACTGATCACGCGGCTGATCATGCACTGATCACGTGGCTGATCATGCACTGATCACGCGGCTGATCATGCACTGATCACGCGGCTGATCATGCACTGATCACGCGGCTGATCATGCACTGATCACGCGGCTGATGATCACGTGGCTGATCATGCACTGATCACGTGGCTGATCATGCACTGATCACGTGGCTGATCATGCACTGATCACGTGGCTGATCATGCACTGATCACGCGGCTGATCATGCACTGATCACGCGGCTGATCATGCACTGATCACGGCTGATCATGCACTGATCACGCGGCTGACTGATCATGCACACTGATCACGGGGCTGATCATGCACTGATCACGCGCTGGCTGATCATGCACTGATCACGCGGCTGATCATGCACTGATCACGCGGCTGATCATGCACTGATCACGCGGACTGATCATGCACTGATCACGCGGCTGATCACGCACTGATCACGCGATGATGCACGCACTGATCACGCGGCTGATCATGCACTGATCACGTGGCTGATCATGCACTGATCACGTGGCTGATCATGCACTGATCACGCGGCTGATCATGCACACTGATCACGTGGCTGATCATGCACTGATCACGTGGCTGATCATGCACTGATCACGTGGCTGATCATGCACTGATCACGGCTGATCATGCACTGATCACGTGGCTGATCATGCACACGTGATCACGTGGCTGATCATGCACTGATCACGATCACGCGCTGATCATGCACTGATCACGTGGCTGATCATGCACTGATCACGCGGCTGATCATGCACTGATCACGTGGCTGATCATGCACTGATCACGTGGCTGATCATGCACTGATCACGCGGCTGATCATGCACTGATCACGCGGCTGATCATGCACTGATCACGCGGACTGATCATGCACTGATCACGCGGCTGATCATGCACTGATCACGCGGCTGATCATGCACTGATCACGTGGCTGATCATGCACTGATCACGCGGGCTGATCATGCACTGATCACGTGATCATGATCATGCACTGATCACGGGCTGATCATGCACTGATCACGCGACTGATCATGCACTGATCACGCGGCTGATCATGCACTGATCACGCGGCTGATCATGCACTGATCACGGGCTGATCATGCACTGATCACGCGGCTGATCATGCACTGATCACGCGGCTGATCATGCACTGATCACGCGGCTGATCATGCACTGATCACGTGGCTGATCATGCACTGATCACGCGGACTGATCATGCACTGATCACGCGCCTGATCATGCACTGATCACGTGGCTGATCATGCACTGATCACGCGGCTGATCATGCACTGATCACGCGGCTGATCATGCACTGATCACGTGGCTGATCATGCACTGATCACGCGGCTGATCATGCACTGATCACGCGGATGATCATGCACTGATCACGCACTGATCACGCACTGATCACGATCATGCACTGATCACGCGGCTGATCATGCACTGATCACGTGACTGATCATGCACTGATCACGCGGCTGATCATGCACTGATCACGGGGCTGATCATGCACTGATCACGTGGCTGATCATGCACTGATCACGGGCTGATCATGCACTGATCACGCGGCTGATCATGCACTGATCACGCGGCTGATCATGCACTGATCACGCGGCTGATCATGCACTGATCACGCGGCTGATCATGCACTGATCACGCGGCTGATCATGCACTGATCACGCGGCTGATCATGCACACGATCACGCACTGATCACGCACTGATCACGCACACTGATCACGATCATGCACTGATCACGGACTGATCGCGCACTGATCACGCGGCTGATCATGCACTGATCACGCGGCTGATCATGCACTGATCACGCGGCTGATCATGCACTGATCACGCGGCTGATCATGCACTGATCACGTGGCTGATCATGCACTGATCACGTGGCTGATCATGCACTGATCACGTGGCTGATCATGCACTGATCACGCGGCTGATCATGCACTGATCACGTGGCTGATCATGCACTGATCACGCGGCTGATCATGCACTGATCACGACGCGCGATCATGCACTGATCACGCGACTGATCATGCACTGATCACGCACTGATCATGCACTGATCACGGGCTGATCATGCACTGATCACGCGGCTGATCATGCACTGATCACGTGGCTGATCATGCACTGATCACGCGGCTGATCATGCACTGATCACGCGACTGATCATGCACTGATCACGTGACTGATCATGCACTGATCACGTGACTGATCATGCACTGATCACGCGCCTGATCATGCACTGATCACGCGGCTGATCATGCACTGATCACGTGGCTGATCATGCACTGATCACGCGGGCTGATCATGCACTGATCACGGGCTGATCATGCACTGATCACGCGGCTGATCATGCACTGATCACGCGCACGATCATGCACTGATCACGGGCTGACACGATCATGATGACACTGATCACGGGCTGATCATGCACTGATCACGGGCTGATCATGCACTGATCACGTGGCTGATCATGCACTGATCACGTGGCTGATCATGCACTGATCACGCGGCTGATCATGCACTGATCACGTGACTGATCATGCACTGATCACGCGGCTGATCATGCACACTGATCACGCGGCTGATCATGCACTGATCACGCGGCTGATCATGCACTGATCACGCGGGCTGATCATGCACTGATCACGCGACTGATCATGCACTGATCACGCGGCTGATCATGCACTGATCACGTGGCTGATCATGCACTGATCACGTGGCTGATCATGCACTGATCACGCGGCTGATCATGCACTGATCACGTGGCTGATCATGCACTGATCACGTGACTGATCACACTGATCACGCGACTGATCATGCACTGATCACGCGGCTGATCATGCACTGATCACGTGGCTGATCATGCACTGCACATCACGTGGCTGATCATGCACTGATCACGCGGCTGATCATGCACTGATCACGTGACATGATCATGCACGATCACGTGGCTGATCATGCACTGATCACGCGGACTGATCATGCACACTGATCACGCGGCTGATCATGCACTGATCACGTGGCTGATCATGCACTGATCACGCGGCTGATCATGCACTGATCACGTGACTGATCATGCACTGATCACGCGGCTGATGATCATGCACTGATCACGCGGGCTGATCATGCACTGATCACGTGGCTGATCATGCACTGATCACGTGGCTGATCATGCACTGATCACGTGATGATCATGCACTGATCACGCATCATGACTGATCACACACTGATCACGTGGATGATCATGCACACTCACGTCACGATCATGCACTGATCACGGCATCATGCACTGATCACGCGGCTGATCATGCACTGATCACGCGACTGATCATGCACTGATCACGCACTGATCATGCACTGATCACGTGGCTGATCATGCACTGATCACGCGGCTGATCATGCACTGATCACGTGACTGATCATGCACTGATCACGTGGCTGATCATGCACTGATCACGCAGATCATGCACTGATCACGCGACTGATCATGCACTGATCACGCGGCTGATCATGCACTGATCACGCGCTGATCATGCACTGATCACGCACTGATCATGCACTGATCACGGACCTGATCATGCACTGATCACGTGGCTGATCATGCACTGATCACGGGGCTGATCATGCACTGATCACGTGGCTGATCATGCACTGATCACGTGGCTGATCATGCACTGATCACGAGACTGATCATGCACTGATCACGTGGCTGATCATGCACTGATCACGTGGCTGATCATGCATCACGCTGACTGATCATGCACTGATCACGTGACCTGATCATGCACTGATCACGTGGCTGATCATGCACTGATCACGCGGCTGATCATGCACTGATCACGCGGCTGATCATGCACTGATCACGGGCTGATCATGCACTGATCACGTGGCTGATCATGCACTGATCACGGCTGGCTGATCATGCACTGATCACGCGGGCGACTGATCATGCACTGATCACGCGGGCTGATCATGCACTGATCACGCGGGCTGATCATGCACTGATCACGCGACTGATCATGCACTGATCACGCGGCTGATCATGCACTGATCACGTGGCTGATCATGCACTGATCACGCGGCTGATCATGCACTGATCACGGGCGACTGATCATGCACTGATCACGTGACTGATCATGCACTGATCACGCGATGATCATGCACTGATCACGCGGCTGATCATGCACTGATCACGCGGCTGATCATGCACTGATCACGTGGCTGATCATGCACTGATCACGTGGCTGATCATGCACTGATCACGTGACTGATCATGCACTGATCACGCGGGCTGATCATGCACTGATCACGCGCTGATCATGCACTGATCACGCGACTGATCATGATCACTGATCACGTGACTGATCATGCACTGATCACGTGGCTGATCATGCACTGATCACGCGGCTGATCATGCACTGATCACGTGGCTGATCATGCACTGATCACGTGACTGATCATGCACTGATCACGTGGCTGATCATGCACTGATCACGTGGCTGATCATGCACTGATCACGATCACGCGCACTGATCACGCGGCTGATCATGCACTGATCACGGGCTGATCATGCACTGATCACGCGGCTGATCATGCACTGATCACGCGGCTGATCATGCACTGATCACGTGGCTGATCATGCACTGATCACGCGGCTGATCATGCACTGATCACGCGGCTGATCATGCACTGATCACGTGACTGATCATGCACTGATCACGTGGCTGATGATCATGCACTGATCACGGGCTGATCATGCACTGATCACGGACTGATCATGCACTGATCACGTGGCTGATCATGCACTGATCACGACTGCATCATGCACTGATCACGTGGCTGATCATGCACTGATCACGCATGATCATGCACTGATCACGTGACTGATCATGCACTGATCACGCGGCTGATCATGCACTGATCACGCGGCTGATCATGCACTGATCACGCGGCTGATCATACACTGATCACGCGACTGATCATGCACTGATCACGCGGGCTGATCATGCACTGATCACGACGGCTGATCATGCACTGATCACGTGGCTGATCATGCACTGATCACGTGGCTGATCATGCACTGATCACGCGGCTGATCATGCACTGATCACGATCACGCATGCACTGATCACGCACTCATGCACTGATCACGCGCCTGATCATGCACTGATCACGCGGCTGATCATGCACTGATCACGCGGCTGATCATGCACACGATCACGCGGCTGATCATGCACTGATCACGCGACTGATCATGCACTGATCACGTGGCTGATCATGCACTGATCACGTGACTGATCATGCACACTGATCACGCGGACTGATCATGCACTGATCACGCGGCTGATCATGCACTGATCACGCGGCTGATCATGCACTGATCACGGGGCTGATCATGCACACTGATCACATGGCTGATCATGCACTGATCACGTGGCTGATCATGCACTGATCACGTGGCTGATCATGCACTGATCACGCGACTGATGCACTGATCACGCGGGCTGATCATGCACTGATCACGACGGGCTGATCATGCACTGATCACGCGGACTGATCATGCACTGATCACACTGATGGCGCACTGATCATGCACTGATCACGCGGGCTGATCATGCACTGATCACGGCTGATCACTGATGATCACGCACTGATCATGCACGATCACGCGGCTGATCATGCACATGATCACGCGGCTGATCATGCACTGATCACGGGGCTGATCATGCACTGATCACGCGCTGATCATGCACTGATCACGTGGCTGATCATGCACTGATCACGTGGCTGATCATGCACTGATCACGCGGCTGATCATGCGCACTGATCACGCGGCTGATCATGATCATGCACTGATCACGGGGCTGATCATGCACTGATCACGGGGCTGATCATGCACTGATCACGTGACTGATCATGCACTGATCACGTGGCTGATCATGCACTGATCACGCGCCTGATCATGCACTGATCACACGCTGATCATGCACTGATCACACGGGCTGATCATGCACTGATCACGCGGCTGATCATGCACTGATCACGTGACTGATCATGCACTGATCACGTGGCTGATCATGCACCTGATCACGCGCTGATCATGCACTGATCACGCGACTGATCATGCACTGATCACGGGCTGATCATGCACTGATCACACGTGCCTGATCATGCACTGATCACGTGGCTGATCATGCACTGATCACGGCTGATCATGCACTGATCACGCGACTGATCATGCACTGATCACGTGGCTGATCATGCACTGATCACGCGGCTGATCATCACTGATCACGATCACATGCACTGATCACGATGATCACTCACTGATCATCACGGACTGATCATGCACTGATCACGCGGCTGATCATGCACTGATCACGCGGCTGATGATGCACTGATCACGCGGGCTGATCATGCACTGATCACGAGGACTGATCATGCACTGACGTCACGATCATGCACTGATCATGCACTGATCACGCACTGATCATGCACTGATCACGCGATCACGTGACATGCATGCACTGATCACGCGGGCTGATCATGCACTGATCACGCACGACTGATCATGCACTGATCACGCGGCTGATCATGCACTGATCACGTGCCTGATCATGCACTGATCACGATCACTGATCACGCACTGATCACGTGGCTGAATCATGCACTGATCACGGGGATGATCATGCACTGATCACGCACTGATCACGCACACGTGACATCATGCACTGATCACATGGCTGATCATGCACTGATCACGCGGCTGATCATGCACTGATCACACGGACTGATCATGCACTGATCACGAAGCTGATCATACACTGATCACGTGACTGAGCATGCACTGATCACGTGGCTGATCATGCACTGATCACGTGACTGATCATGCACTGATCACGAGACTGCACATGCACTGATCACGTGGCTGATCATGCAGTGATCACGTGCCTGATCATGCACTGATCACGGGCTGATCATGCACTGATCACGCGACTGATCATGCACTGATCACGGCCTGATCATGCACTGATCACGACTGATGATCATGCACTGATCACGTGGCTGATCATGCACTGATCACGTGCCTGATCATGCACTGATCACGTGGCTGATCATTCACTGATCATGTGGGAGATCATGCACTGATCACGTGGCTGATCATGCACTGATGACGTGGCTGATCATGCACTGATCACGAGGCTGATCATACACTGATCACATAACTGATAATGCACTGAACATGTGCCTGATCATTCACTGATCTCGTGGCAGACCATGCACTGATCACGAAGCTGATGATACACTGATCACGTGACTGTGCATGCACTAATCACGTGCCTGAACATGCAATGATCACGTGGCTGATGATGCACTGATCACGTGGCTGATCATGCACTGATCACGTGCCTGATCATGCACTGATCACATGGCTATCATGCACTGTTCCCTTGGGCTCATCATGCACTGATCACGTGACTGATCATACACTGATCACGTGGCTGATCATGCACTGATCACGCGGGCTGATCGCACTGATCACGCGCTGATCACGCACTGATCACGCACCGATCACGGGCTGATCATGCACTGATCACGTGGCTGATCATACACTGATCACGTGACTGATCATGCACTGATCACGGCTGATCATAACGCACTGATCACGCACTGATCACGCACCGATCACGCGACTGATCATGCACTGATCACGGGCTGATCATGCACTGATCACGGGCTGATCATGCACTGATCACGCGGCTGATCATGCACTGATCACGCGGCTGATCATGCACTGATCACGCGGCTGATCATGCACTGATCACGCGGGACTGATCATGCACTGATCACGCGGCTGATCATGCACCGATCACGCGGCTGATCATGCACTGATCACGCGGCTGATCATGCACTGATCACGTGGCTGATCATGCACTGATCACGGGCTGATCATGCACCGATCACGTGACTGATCATGCACTGATCACGTGGCTGATCATGCACTGATCACGCGGCTGATCATGCACTGATCACGCGGCTGATCATGCACTGATCACGAAGCTGATCATGCACTGATCACGCGGCTGATCATGCACTGATCACGTGGCTGATCATGCACTGATCACGCGGCTGATCATGCACTGATCACGTGGCCTGATCATGCACTGATCACGTGGCTGATCATGCACTGATCACGCGACTGATCATGCACTGATCACGTGACTGATCATGCACTGATCACGGGCTGATCATGCACTGATCACGCTGCTGATCATGCACTGATCACGCGGGCTGATCATGCACTGATCACGTGGCTGATCATGCACTGATCACGTGACTGATCATGCACTGATCACGTGGCTGATCATGCACTGATCACGTGACTGATCATGCACTGATCACGGACTGATCATGCACCGATCACGCGGCTGATCATGCACTGATCACGTGGCTGATCATGCACTGATCACGGGCTGATCATGCACTGATCACGGATCTGATCATCACACACCGATCACGAAGCTGATCATGCACTGATCACGGACTGATCATGCACTGATCACGTGGCTGATCATGCACTGATCACGTGGCTGATCATGCACTGATCACGTGACTGATCATGCACTGATCACGCTGATGATCATGCACTGATCACGTGGCTGATCATACACTGATCACGTGACTGATCATGCACTGATCACACGGCTGATCATGCACTGATCACGGCTGATCATGCACTGATCACGCGGCTGATCACATGCACGATCACGCACTGATCATGCACTGATCACGCGGCTGATCATGCACCGATCACGCGGCTGATCATGCACTGATCACGTGGCTGATCATACCGATCACGCGGCTGATCATGCACCGATCACGTGGCTGATCATGCACTGATCACGTGGCTGATCAATGCACTGATCACGTGGCTGATCATGCACTGATCACGAGACTGATCATGCACTGATCACTGATCACGCGATGACCATGCACTGATCACGGCTGATCATGCACTGATCACGCGGCTGATCATGCACTGATCACGCCTGATGATGCACCGATCACGTGGCTGATCATGCACTGATCACGCGACTGATCATGCACTGATCACGTGGCTGATCATGCACTGATCACGTGGCTGATCATGCACTGATCACGCGGCTGATCATACACTGATCACGCCGCTGATGCACTGCACTGATCACGTGCGCCTGATCATGCACTGATCACGGCTGATCATGCACTGATCACGCGGCTGATCATGCACTGATCACGTGGCTGATCATGCACCGATCACGTGGCTGATCATGCACTGATCACCTGGCTGATCATGCACCGATCACGCGACCGATCATGCACCGATCACGCGGCTGATCATGCACCGATCACGTGGCTGATCATGCACTGATCACGCGACTGATCATGCACTGATCACGGGCTGATCATGCGCACTGATCACGTGGCTGATCATGCACTGATCACGAGGCTGATCATGCACTGATCACGAGCTGATCATGCACTGATCACGTGGCTGATCATGCACTGATCACGTGGCTGATCATGCACTGATCACGCGGCTGATCGCGCACTGATCACGTGGTTGATCATGCACTGATCACGCGACTGATCATGCACTGATCACGCACATGATCATGCACTGATCACGGACTGATCATGCACTGATCACACGGACTGATCATGCACTGATCACGCGCTGATCATGCACTGATCACGCGGCTGATCATACACTGATCACGCGGTTGATCATGCACTGATCACGCGGCTGATCATGCACTGATCACGTGGCTGATCATGCACTGATCACGCGGCTGATCGCGCACTGATCACGCGACTGATCATGCACTGATCACGTGGCTGATCATGCACTGATCACGAAGCTGATCATGCACTGATCACGCGGCCTGATCGCATGCACTGATCACGTGGCTGATCATGCACTGATCACGGGCTGATCATGCACTGATCACGAACCAGGATCATGCACTGATCACGCGACTGATCATGCACCGATCACGGACTGATCATGCACTGATCACGGGCTGATCATGCACTGATCACGTGACTGATCAATGCACTGATCACGCTGCTGATCATGCACTGATCACGTGACTGATCATGCACTGATCACGGCGCTGATCATGCACTGATCACGTGGACTGATCATGCACTGATCACGTGGCTGATCATGCACCAATCACGCGGGCTGATCATGCACACGATCACGTGATCACGCGCACTGATCACGGGCTGATCATGCGTACTGATCACGTGGCTGATCATGCACTGATCACGTACATGTACCGTCATGCACTGATCACGTGATTATGGCTGATCATGCACTGATCACGTGGCTGATCATGCACTGATCACGTGGCTGATCATGCAATGATTACGTGGCTGGGCATGCACTGGATCACGTGGGCTGAACATGCACCGATCACGCGGTTGATGATGCACTGATCACGGCACCTCATGCACTGGGATCACGTGGCTGATCATGCACTGATCACGTGGGTGATCATGCAACAGACACGGGCTGATCATGCACTGATCACGTGGGCTGACCGATCACGTGCACTGATCACGTTGGCTGATCATGCACTGATCACGATGGCTGATCATACACTGATCACGCGGCTGATCATGAACTGATCACGGGCTGATCATGCACTTATCACGGACTGATCGCGTACCGATCACGCGCCATCGTGCACCGATCACGTGGCTGATCATACACCGATCACGTGATATGATCATGCACTGATCACGTTGCGACCGTATACACTGCCCACGCGGCCGATCATGCACTGATCACGGCTGATCATGCACTGATCACGGCTGATCATGCACTGATCACATGACTGATCGCGCACTGATCACGGGACTTGATCAAGCCCGATCACGGCTTGATCATGCACTCATCACCCGGCCGACGCGCACCGGGTCACGTGGCTGATTATGCACCGATCTCCTGGCTGATCGCGCACTGATCACGATCATACACGGATCACGCGGCTGGGTGCATGCACGATCATGTGGCTGATCATGCACTGATCACCTGGGCTGATCGGGCACTGACCACGTGGCTGATCATGCACCAATCACGGGGATCGATCATGCACTGATCACGGCGTTGATCTGGCGCCAGATCACGCCTGATCATACACTGTCACGGGATGATTATGCACTGATCACGTGGCTGATCATGCACTGATCACGCGGCTGACTTATGCAATGTTCACGCGGCTGATCATACACTGATCACGCGGGCTGCCCATGCACTGATCACGGAGATCATGCACCCGATCACGTGGTTGATCGCGCAATGATCACGCGGTGATTATGAACTGATCACGCGGGCTCATCATACACTGGGACTAACGTGACTGATTATGCACTGATCACGAGCTGAACATGCACTGATCGCATGGCTGATCATGCACTGATCACATGCCGATCATGCACCGATCACGGCTGATAATGCAGCTGAATAACGCGGCACTAATCATGCACTGACCACGTGGCTGATCATTCACTGATCACGGTTGACGTACGCACTGATCACACGGCTATCATGCACGGATCACGCGATTGATCATGAACTGATCACGTGGGTGATGATGCACTGATCACGGGCTGATCACACTGATCACGTGACTGCATGCACTGATCACGCGGCTATTGGGCGTAATTGGATTGACTGAGCATTTACTGCGACCGGGGATTACGTGATTGGGCGCATTGAAGTCTCGTGGCTGGTCATGCAAATACATGGTTGATCATACAATGATTGCGGGATGATCGGCGCACTGGAACACGCCGCTTCGATTACAGTGATTACGCGGCTGATCATGCACTTATTACTATTGATCATGACTGATCACGCGGATGGCATGCACTTATCACGGGCTGATCATGTACTGACCACGCATTGACTAGGCACGGATCACGTGACCGATCACGCACACATATGGCTGATCATGCACTGGATCACGAGGTTGATCATACACTGGATCACGCCACTGATCACACTGATCATGTGCCCGATGCACTCTTCACGTACCGATCATGCACTGACATGTATGAAGATGCACTGATCACTTAAGATACCATACACTGATCACCTGACAGATCCTGCACTGATCACGCGGGCGGAACATGCAATGATCACGTGGTGATCATGCAGTGATCACGGATTGATCATGAATCTGATCACGCGGGAGATCATGCACTGATCACGTGGCTGATCATGCACACTGATCACGGCTGATCATGATCATGCACTGATCACGCGATCACGATCATGCGCACTGATCACGGGCTGATCATGCACTGATCACGTGGCTGATCATGCACTGAATCACGCGGCTGATCATGCACTGATCACGTGACTGATCATGCACTGATCACGTGGCTGATCATGCACTGATCACGCACTGATCATGCACACTGATCACGCGACTGATCATGCACTGATCACGCGGCTGATCGCGATGATCACTGACTGATCACGTGACTGATCATGCACTGATCACGCTGGCTGATCATGCACTGATCACGTGGCTGATCATGCACTGATCACGGGCTGATCATGCACTGATCACGTGGCTGATCATGCACTGATCACGTGGCTGATCATGCACTGATCACGCGGCTGATCATGCACTGATCACGTGACTGATCATGCACTGATCACGGGCTGACGTGATCATGCACTGATCACGTGACTGATCATGCACTGATCACGGCCTGATCATGCACTGATCACGTGGCTGATCATGCACTGATCACGCGGGCTGATCATGCACTGATCACGTGGCTGATCATGCACTGATCACGTGACTGATCATGCACTGATCACGTGGCTGATCATGCACTGATCACGTGGCTGATCATGCACTGATGATCACGTGGCTGATCATGCACTGATCACGGGACTGATCATGCACTGATCACGTGGCTGATCATGCACTGATCACGTGGCTGATGCACTGATCACGTGGCTGATCATGCACTGATCACGTGACTGATCATGCACTGATCACGCGGCTGATCATGCACTGATCACGTGGCTGATGCACTGATCACGCGGCTGATCATGCACTGATCACGTGGCTGATCATGCACTGATCACGTGACTGATCATGCACTGATCACGTGGCTGATCATGCACTGATCACGTGGCTGATCATGCACTGACTCACGACGACTGATCATGCACTGATCACGCGACTGATCATGCACTGATCACGCGGCTGATCATGCACTGATCACGTGGCTGATCATGCACTGATCACGTGGCTGATCATGCACTGATCACGTGACTGATCATGCACTGATCACGCGGGCTGATCATGCACTGATCACGGATCTGATCATGCACTGATCACGGGCTGATCATGCACTGATCACGTGACTGATCATGCACTGATCACGTGGCTGATCATGCACTGATCACGTGGCTGATCATGCACTGATCACGTGGCTGATCATGCACTGATCACGTGGCTGATCACACTGATCACGTGGCTGATCATGCACTGATCACGTGGCTGATCATGCACTGATCACGTGACTGATCATGCACTGATCACGTGGCTGATCATGCACTGATCACGTGGCTGATCATGCACTGATCACGTGACTGATCATGCACTGATCACGGCTGGCTGATCACTGCACTGATCACGCGCACTGATCACGTGGCACTGATCACGCGACTGATCATGCACTGATCACGCGCTGATCATGCACTGATCACGTGGCTGATCATGCACACTCATCACGTGGCTGATCATGCACTGATCACGTGGCTGATCATGCACTGATCACGTGACTGATCATGCACTGATCACGTGGCTGATCATGCACTGATCACGTGGCTGATCATGCACTGATCACGTGGCTGATCATGCACTGATCACGGGCTGATCATGCACTGATCACGTGGCTGATCATGCACTGATCACGCGACTGATCATGCACTGATCACGTGGCTGATCATGCACTGATCACGTGGCTGATCATGCACTGATCACGTGGCTGATCATGCACTGATCACGTGACTGATCATGCACTGATCACGCGGCTGATCATGCACTGATCACGCGACTGATCATGCACTGATCACGCGGGCTGATCATGCACACGATCACGTGGCTGATCATGCACTGATCACGTGGCTGATCATGCACTGATCACGTGACTGATCATGCACTGATCACGATGGCATCATGCACTGATCACGACTGCATGACTGATCACACATGCACACGATCACGCACTGATCATGCACTGATCACGGGCTGATCATGCACTGATCACGTGACTGATCATGCACTGATCACGGGCTGATCATGCACTGATCACGTGGCTGATCATGCACTGATCACGTGGCTGATCATGCACTGATCACGTGACTGATCATGCACTGATCACGCGGCTGATCATGCACTGATCACGTGACTGGATCATGCACTGATCACGCGGCTGATCATGCACTGATCACGCGGCTGATCATGCACTGATCACGTGGCTGATCATGCACTGATCACGCGACTGATCATGCACTGATCACGCGGCTGATCATGCACTGATCACACGTGGCTGATCATGCACTGATCACGCGGACTGATCATGCACTGATCACGCGACTGATCATGCACTGATCACGTGGCTGATGATGCACACTGATCACGCACTGATCATGCACTGATCACACGCACTGATCACACACATCACGCGATGCACTGATCATGCACATGCACTGATCACGTGGCTGATCATGCACTGATCACGCGGACTGATCATGCACTGATCACGTGACTGATCATGCACTGATCACGCGGACTGATCATGCACTGATCACGTGGCTGATCATGCACTGATCACGGCTGATCATGCACTGATCACGTGACTGATCATGCACTGATCACGCGGCTGATCATGCACTGATCACGTGGCTGATCATGCACTGATCACGCGGCTGATCATGCACTGATCACGCACGACTGATCATGCACTGATCACGTGGCTGATCATGCACTGATCACGTGGCTGATCATGCACTGATCACGTGGCTGATCATGCACTGATCACGCGGCTGATCATGCACTGATCACGACGGCTGATCATGCACTGATCACGTGGCTGATCATGCACTGATCACGTGACTGATCATGCACTGATCACGCTGGCTGATCATGCACTGATCACGTGGCTGATCATACACTGATCACGTGACTGATCATGCACTGATCACATGGCTGATCATGCACTGATCACGTGGCTGATCATGCACTGATCACGTGGCTGATCATGCACTGATCACGTGGCTGATCATGCACTGATCACGCGGCTGATCATACACTGATCACGTGACTGTGCATGCACTGATCACGTGGCTGATCATGCACTGATCACGTGGCTGATCATGCACTGATCACGTGGCTGATCATGCACTGATCACGTGGCTGATCATGCACTGATCACGGCTGATCATGCACTGATCACGTGACTGATGCATGCACTGATCACGCGGCTGATCATGCACTGATCACACGGGACTGATCATGCACTGATCACGTGGCTGATCATGCACTGATCACGTGGCTGATCATGCACTGATCACGGCTGATCATGCACTGATCACGCACTGATCACGCACTGATCATGCACTGATCACGCGCTGATCATGCACTGATCACGCGGCTGATCATGCACTGATCACGCGGCTGATCATGCACTGATCACGTGGCTGATCATGCACTGATCACGCGGCTGATGATCATGCACTGATCACGTGATTGATCATGCACTGATCACGTGGCTGATCATGCACTGATCACGTGGCTGATGCACTGATCACGCGGCTGATCATGCACTGATCACGTGATTGATCATGCACTGATCACGTGGCTGATCATGCACTGATCACGTGGCTGATCATGCACTGATCACGCGGGCTGATCATGCACTGATCACGGGGCTGATCATGCACTGATCACGTGACTGATCATGCACTGATCACGGGCCTGATCATGCACTGATCACGTGGCTGATCATGCACACTGATCACGTAGCTGATCATGCACTGATCACGCGGACTGATCATGCACTGATCACGTGGCTGATCATGCACTGATCACGTGACTGATCATGCACTGATCACGTGACTGATCATGCACTGATCACGTGCCTGATCATGCACTGATCACGTGGCTGATCATGCACTGATCACGAGGCTGATCATGATCATGCACTGATCACGCACTGATCACATGCACTGATCACGTGGCTGATCATGCACTGATCACGGCTGATCATGCACTGATCATCACGGGGCTGATCATGCACTGATCACGCGCTGATCATGCACTGATCACGGGTGATCATGCACTGATCACGCGGCTGATCATGCACTGATCATGTGGCTGATCATGCACTGATCACGTGACTGATCATGCACTGATCACGTGCCTGATCATGCACTGATCACGTGGCTGATCATGCACTGATCACGTGACTGATCATGCACTGATCACGCGGCTGATCATGCACTGATCACGTGGCTGATCATGCACTGATCACGTGGCTGATCATGCACTGATCACGTGGCTGATCATGCACTGATCACGTGGCCTGATCATGCACTGATCACGTGGCTGATCATGCACTGATCACGCACTGATCATGCACTGATCACGTGACCTGATCATGCACTGATCACGTGGCTGATCATGCACTGATCACGTGGCTGATCATGCACTGATCACGCGGCTGATCATGCACTGATCACGTGGCTGATCATGCACTGATCACGTGGCTGATCATGCACTGATCACGTGGCTGATCATGCACTGATCACGCGGGCTGATCATGCACTGATCACGCGGCTGATCATGCACTGATCACGGATGGCTGATCATGCACTGATCACGTGGCTGATCATGCACTGATCACGTGACTGATCATGCACTGATCACGTGGCTGATCATGCACTGATCACGCGGCTGATCATGCACTGATCACGCGACTGATCATGCACTGATCACGCTGGCTGATCATGCACTGATCACGCGGCTGATCATGCACTGATCACGTGGCTGATCATGCACTGATCACGTGGCTGATCATGCACTGATCACGCGACTGATCATGCACTGATCACGTGGGCTGATCATGCACTGATCACGTGGCTGATCATGCACTGATCACGGGCTGATCATGCACTGATCACGCGACTGATCATGCACTGATCACGCGCCTGATCATGCACTGATCACGTGGCTGATCATGCACTGATCACGGCTGATCATACACTGATCACGCGACTGATCATGCACTGATCACGCGGCTGATCATGCACTGATCACGTGGCTGATCATGCACTGATCACGTGGCTGATCATGCACTGATCACGTGACTGATCATGCACTCACGTGACTGATCACGATCACGCTGATCATGCACTGATCACGGGGCTGATCATGCACTGATCACGCGGCTGATCATGCACTGATCACGTGGCTGATCATGCACTGATCACGCGACTGATCATGCACTGATCACGTGGCTGATCATGCACTGATCACGCGCTGCTGATCATGCACTGATCACGTGACTGATCATGCACTGATCACGTGGCTGATCATGCACTGATCACGTGGCTGATCATGCACTGATCAGGTGGCTGATCATGCACTGATCACGTGTCTGATCATGCACTGATCACGTGACTGATCATGCACTGATCACACGCACTGATCATGCACTGATCACGTGGCTGATCATGCACTGATCACGTGGCTGATCATGCACACTGATCACGTGGCTGATCATGCACTGATCACGCCTGCTGATCATGCACTGATCACGCGACTGATCATGCACTGATCACGTGGCTGATCATGCACTGATCACGTGGCTGATCATGCACACTGATCACGTGACTGATCATGCACTGATCACGTGGCTGATCATGCACTGATCACGTGGCTGATCATGCACTGATCACGCGGCTGATCATGCACTGATCACGTGGCTGATCATCACACTGATCATGCACTGATCACGCACTGATCATGCACTGATCACGGGCTGATCATCATGCACTGATCACGGGGCTGATCATGCACTGATCACGTGGCTGATCATGCACACTGATCACGCGGCTGATCATGCACTGATCACGTGACTGATCATGCACTGATCACGTGATCATGCACACTGATCACGCTGGCTGATCATGCACTGATCACGTGGCTGATCATGCACTGATCACGTGACTGATCATGCACTGATCACGCGGCTGATCATGCACTGATCACGTGGCTGATCATGCACTGATCACGTGACTGATCATGCACTGATCACGTGACTGATCATGCACTGATCACGCGACTGATCATGCACTGATCACGTGGCTGATCATGCACTGATCACGCGGCTGATCATGCACTGATCACGCGGACTGATCATGCACTGATCACGTGGCTGATCATGCACTGATCACGTGGCTGATCATGCACTGATCACGCGGGCTGATCATGCACTGATCACGTGGCTGATCATGCACTGATCACGTGGCTGATCATGCACTGATCACGTGGCTGATCATGCACTGATCACGCGGGCTGATCATGCACTGATCACGCGGCTGATCATGCACTGATCACGCGGGCTGATCATGCACTGATCACGTGGCTGATCATGCACTGATCACGTGACTGATCATGCACTGACTGATCACGTGGCTGATCATGCACTGATCACTTGTCTGATCATACGCTGATCACGTGACTGATCATGCACTGGTCACGGAGCTATCATGCACTGATCACGTGGCTGATCATGCACTGATCACGCGACTGATCATGCACTGATCACGTGCCTGATCATGCACTTATCACGTGACTGATCATGCACTGATCACGTGCCTGATCATGCACTGATCACGTGGCTGATCATGCACTGATCACGTGGCTGATCATGCACTGATCACGTGACTGATCATGCACTGATCACGCGGCTGATCATGCACACTGATCACGTGACTGATCATGCACTGATCACGTGGCTGATCATGCACTGATCACGTGGCTGATCATGCACTGATCACGTGACTGATCATGCACTGATCACGCGGGCTGATCATGCACTGATCACGCGACTGATCATGCACTGATCACGTGGCTGATCATGCACTGATCACACGTGGCTGATCATGCACTGATCACGTGGCTGCTGATCATGCACTGATCACGCAGCTGATCATGCACTGATCACACTGACTGATCATGCACTGATCACACGTGGCTGATCATGCACTGATCACGTGGCTGATCATGCACTGATCACGCGGCTGATCATGCACTGATCACGTGACTGATCATGCACTGATCACGTGGCTGATCATGCACTGATCACGTGGCTGATCATGCACTGATCACGGGCTGATCATACACTGATCACGGACTGATCATGCACTGATCACGTGGCTGATCATGCACTGATCACGTGGCTGATCATGCACTGATCACGGCTGATGATCACTGATCACGTGATCACGATCACGCGGCTGATCATGCACTGATCACGCGGCTGATCATGCACTGATCACGCGGGCTGATCATGCACTGATCACGTGCCTGATCATGCACTGATCACGCATGATGATCATGCACTGATCACGCGACTGATCATGCACTGATCACGTGACTGATCATGCACTGATCACGTGACTGATCATGCACCGATCACGTGGATGATCATGCACTGATCACGTGGCTGATCATGCACTGATCACGTGACTGATCATGCACTGATCACGTGGCTGATCATGCATGCACTGATCACGTGGCTGATCATGCACTGATCACGTGGCTGATCATGCACTGATCACGTGGACTGATCATGCACTGATCACGTGGCTGATCATGCACACTGATCACGCGACTGATCATGCACTGATCACGTGCCTGATCATGCACTGATCACGGCTGATCATGCACTGATCACGTGACTGATCATGCACACGTGATCACGCATGCACTGATCACGTGGCTGATCATGCACTGATCACGTGACTGATCATGCACTGATCACGTGGCTGATCATGCACTGATCACGTGGCTGATCATGCACTGATCACGTGACTGATCATGCACTGATCACGCACTGGCTGATCATGCACTGATCACGCGGGCTGATCATGCACTGATCACGTGGCTGATCATGCACTGATCACGTGGCTGATCATGCACTGATCACGTGACTGATCATGCACTGATCACGTGGCTGATCATGCACTGATCACGCGGCTGATCATGCACACTGATCACGGCTGATCATGCACTGATCACGTGACTGATCATGCACTGATCACGTGTCGCTATCATGCACTGATCACGTGGCTGATCATGCACTGATCACGTGACTGATCATGCACTGATCACGGACTGATCATGCACTGATCACATCACGCTGATCATGCATGCACTGATCACGTGGCTGATCATGCACTGATCACGTGGCTGATCATGCACTGATCACGGACTGATCATGCACTGATCACGTGGCTGATCATGCACTGATCACGTGGCTGATCATGCACTGATCACGTGGCTGATCATGCACTGATCACGCGACTGATCATGCACTGATCACGTGGCTGATCATGCACTGATCACGTGGCTGATCATACACTGATCATGTGGCTGATCATGCACTGATCACGTGGCTGATCATGCACTGATCACACGGCTGATCATGCACTGATCACGGGGACTGATCATGCACTGATCACGTGGCTGATCATGCACTGATCACGCGGCTGATCATGCACTGATCACGCGGCTGATCATGCACTGATCACGTGGCTGATCATGCACTGATCACGCGACTGATCATGCACTGATCACGCGTGCCTGATCATGCACTGATCCCATGGCTGATCATGCACTGATCACGAGCTGATCATACACTATTCACGTGACTGTACATGCACTGATCACGTGGCTGATCATGCACTGATTACGTGGCTTATCATGCACTGATCACGTGGCTGATCATACTCTGAGCACGTGGCTGATCATGAACTGATCTCGTGACTGATCATGCACTGGTCACGTAGCTATCATGCACTGATCACGTGGCTGATCATGCACTGATCACGCACGACTGATCATGCACTGATCACGGACTGATCATGCACTGATCACGCGGCTGATCATGCACTGATCACGTGGCTGATCATGCACTGATCACGTGATTGATCATGCACTGATCACGTGTCTGATCATGCACTGATCACGTGGCTGATCATGCACTGATCCTGTGACTGATCATGCACTGATCACGTGACAATCATGCACTGATCACGTGGCTGATCACCATGCACTGATCACGCGACTGATCATGCACTGATCACGTGGCTGATCATGCACTGATCACGGGGCTGATCATGCACTGATCACGTGGCTGATCATGCACTGATCACGGGCTGATCATGCACTGATCACGCGATATTCATGCACTGATCACGGGCAATCATGCACTGATCACGTGGCTGATCATGCACTGATCACGTGGCTGATCATGCACTGATCACGTGGCTGATCATGCACTGATCACGGGCTGATCATGCACACTGATCACGTGACTGATCATGCACTGATCACGTGGCTGATCATGCACTGATCACGTGGCTGATCATGCACTGATCACGCGGCTGATCATGCACTGATCACGTGGACTGATCATGCACTGATCACGCGGCTGATCATGCACTGATCACGTGGCTGATCATGCACTGATCACGCGGCTGATCACGCACTGACACACGACGAGATCGATCATGCACTGATCACGGGCTGACTGATCATGCACTGATCACGTGGCTGATCATGCACTGATCACGTGGCTGATCATGCACTGATCACGTGGCTGATCATGCACTGATCACGTGCTGATCATGCACTGATCACGTGACTGATCATGCACTGATCACGTGACTGATCATGCACTGATCACGTGGCTGATGCACTGATCACACTGATCACACTGATCACGCGGGATCATGCATGCACTGATCACGTGATGATCATGCACTGATCACGCGGCATCATGCACTGATCACGCGGCTGATCATGCACTGATCACGTGGCTGATCATGCACTGATCACGTGGCTGATCATGCACACTGATCACGTGGCTGATCATACACTGATCACACGTGACTGATCATGCACTGATCACGTGACTGATCATGCACTGATCACGTGGCTGATCATGCACTGATCACGTGGCTGATCATGCACTGATCACGTGACTGATCATGCACTGATCACGCGACTGATCATGCACTGATCACGGGCTGATCATGCACTGATCACGGCTGATCATGCACTGATCACGTGATTGATCATGCACTGATCACGCGGCTGATCATGCACTGATCACGCGGGCTGATCATGCACTGATCACGTGGCTGATCATGCACTGATCACGTGACTGATCATGCACTGATCACGTGGCTGATCATGCACTGATCACGTGGCTGATCATGCACTGATCACGTGACTGATCATGCACTGATCACGTGGCTGATCATGCACTGATCACGCGGCTGATCATGCACTGATCACGTGACTGATCATGCACTGATCACGCGACTGATCATGCACTGATCACGACTGATCATGCACTGATCACGTGACTGATCATGCACTGATCACGGACTGATCATGCACTGATCACGTGGCTGATCATGCACTGATCACGAAGCTGATCATGCACTGATCACGTGACACTGATCACGCACTGATCACTGATCACGCGGCTGATCATGCACTGATCACGTGGCTGATCATGCACTGATCACGTGACTGATCATGCACTGATCACGTGCCTGATCATGCACTGATCACGTGGCTGATCATGCACTGATCACGCGCTGATCATACACTGATCACGTGACTGATCATGCACTGATCACGTGACTGATCATGCACTGATCACGATCACGGCTGATCATGCACTGATCACGCGGCTGATCATGCACTGATCACGAGCTGACTGATCATGCACTGATCACGTGACTGATCATGCACTGATCACGTGGCTGATCATGCACTGATCACGTGGCTGATCATGCACTGATCACGTGGCTGATCATGCACTGATCACGCGACTGATCATGCACACTGATCACGTGACTGATCATGCACTGATCACGTGGCTGATCATGCACTGATCACGTGGCTGATCATGCACTGATCACGCGGCTGATCATAAACTGATCACGCGACTGATCATGCACTCTGATCACGCGCCTGATCATGCACTGATCACGTGGCTGATCATGCACTGATCACGGGCTGATCATGCACTGATCACGTGACTGATCATGCACTGATCACGTGGCTGATCATGCACTGATCACGTGGCTGATCATGCACTGATCACGTGGCTGATCATGCACTGATCACGGCTGACTGATCATGCACTGATCACGCTCATGCACTGATCACGCGCATCATGCACTGATCACGTGGCTGATCATGCACTGATCACGTGGCTGATCATGCACTGATCACGTGGCTGATCATGCACTGATCACGTGACTGATCATGCACTGATCACGTGCCTGATCATGCACTGATCACGCGCATGATCATGCACTGATCACGTGGACTGATCATGCACTGATCACGTGATCGATCATGCACTGATCACGTGACTGATCATGCACTGATCACGTGGCTGATCATGCACTGATCACGTGGCTGATCATGCACTGATCACGTGACTGATCATGCACTGATCACGACCTGATCATGCACTGATCACGTGGCTGATCATGCACTGATCACGTGGCTGATCATGCACACTGATCACATGACTGATCATGCACTGATCACGTGGCTGATCATGCACTGATCACGTGACTGATCATGCACTGATCACGCGCCTGATCATGCACTGATCACGCGACTGATCATGCACTGATCACGCGACTGATCATGCACTGATCACGCGGCTGATCATGCACTGATCACGTGGCTGATCATGCACTGATCACGGGCTGATCATGCACTGATCACGTGGCTGATCATGCACTGATCACGTGGCTGATCATGCACTGATCACGGGCTGATCATGCACGCATCACGCATGCACTGATCACGGCTCATCACACTGATCACGTGGCTGATCATGCACTGATCACGTGGCTGATCATGCACTGATCACGTGACTGATCATGCACTGATCACGTGGCTGATCATGCAATGATCACGTGGCTGATCATGCACTGTTCACGTGGCTGATCATGCACTGATCACGTGACTGATCATGCACTGATCACGTGGCTGATCATACACTGATCACGTGGCTGATCATGCACTGATCACGTGGCTGATCATACACTGATCACGGACTGATCATGCACTGATCACGTGCCTGATCATGCACTGATCCCGTGGCTGATCATGCACTGATCACGAAGCTGATCATACACTGGTCACGTGACTGACATGCACTGATCACGTGGCTGATCATGCACTGATCACGTGGCTGATCATGCACTGATCACGATCGGGCTGATCATGCACTGATCACGTGGCTGATCATGCACTGATCACATGGCTCGATCATGCACACTGATCACGTGATCACGATCATGCACTGATCACGTGACTGATCATGCACTGATCACGTGGCTGATCATGCACTGATCACGTGGCTGATCATGCACTGATCACGCGACTGATCATGCACTGATCACGCGGCTGATCATGCACTGATCACGTGGCTGATCATGCACTGATCACACGGACTGATCATGCACTGATCACGTGGCTGATCATGCACTGATCACGCGGACTGATCATGCACTGATCACGTGGCTGATCATGCACTGATCACGTGGCTGATCATGCACTGATCACGTGGCTGATCATGCACTGATCACGCGACTGATCATGCACTGATCACGCGGCCTGATCATGCACTGATCACGTGGCTGATCATGCACTGATCACGGACTGATCATACACTGATCACGTGACTGATGCATGCACTGATCACGTGGCTGATCATGCACTGATCACGTGGCTGATCATGCACTGATCACGTGGCTGATCATGCACTGATCACGTGGCTGATCATGCACTGATCACGTGGCTGATCATGCACTGATCACGCTGGATCATGCATGCACTGATCACGCGGCTGATCATGCACTGATCACGCTGATCATGCACTGATCACGTGACTGATCATGCACTGATCACGCGGACTGATCATGCACTGATCACGTGGCTGATCATGCACTGATCACGTGGCTGATCATGCACTGATCACGTGGCTGATCATGCACTGATCACGCACTGATCTGATCATGCACTGATCACGCGGCCTGATCATGCACTGATCACGTGGCTGATCATGCACTGATCACGCACTGGCTGATCATGCACTGATCACGCGACTGATGATGCACTGATCACGCGGCTGATCATGCACACGATCACGCGGCTGATGATCATGCACTGATCACGTGGCTGATCATGCACTGATCACGCGGCTGATCATGCACTGATCACGTGACTGATCATGCACACTGATCACGCGGCTGATCATGCACTGATCACGTGGCTGATCATGCACTGATCACGTGACTGATCATGCACGGATCACGTGACTGATCATCATGCACTGATCACGTGGCTGATCATGCACTGATCACGCGGCTGATCATGCACTGATCACGCGACTGATCATGCACATCACGTGCACTGATCACGCGGCTGATCATGCACTGATCACATGGCTGATCATGCACTGATCACGTGGCTGATCATGCACTGATCACGCGGCTGATCATGCACTGATCACGAAGCTGATCATACACTGATCACGTGACTGTGCATGCACTGATCACGTGGCTGATCATGCACTGATCACGTGGCTGATCATGCACTGATCACGGCTGATCATGCACTGATCACGTGGCTGATCATGCACTGATCACGCGGCTGATCATCATGCACTGATCACGCGGCTGATCATGCACTGATCACGCGCTGATCATGCACTGATCACGTGGCTGATCATGCACTGATCACGTGGCTGATCATGCACTGATCACGTGGCTGATCAGATCATGCACTGATCACGCGGCTGATCATGCACTGATCACGCGGCTGATCATGCACTGATCACACGGCTGATCATGCACTGATCACGTGACTGATCATGCACTGATCACGTGCCTGATCATGCACTCATCACCGATCACGCGGCTGATCATGCACTGATCACGACACTGATCATGCACTGATCACGTGACTGATCATGCACTGATCACGTGACTGATCATGCACTGATCACGTGGCTGATCATGCACTGATCACGTGGCTGATCATGCACTGATCACGCGACTGATCATGCACTGATGATCACGCGGCTGATCATGCACTGATCACGTGGCTGATCATGCACTGATCACGTGGCTGATCATGCACTGATCACGTGACTGATCATGCATGCACACTGATCACGCGGCTGATCATGCACTGATCACGTGACTGATCATGCACTGATCACGCGGCTGATCATGCACTGATCACGTGGCTGATCATGCACTGATCACGGACTGATCATGCACTGATCACGGGCTGATCATGCACTGATCACGCGGCTGATCATGCACTGATCACGGCTGATCATGCACTGATCACGTGGCTGATCATGCACTGATCACGCGACTGATCATGATCACTGATCACGCACTGATCACGATGGCTGATCATGCACTGATCACGTGGCTGACCATGCACTGATCACGTGGCTGATCATGCACTGATCACGAGACTGATCATGCACTGATCACGTGGCTGATCATGCACTGATCACGTGGCTGATCATGCACTGATCACGAGACTGCACATGCACTGATCACGTGACTGATCATGCACTGATCACGAAGCTGATCATGCACTGATCACGTGGCTGAGCATGCACTGATCACGAGGCTGATCATGCACTGATCACGTGACTGATCATGCACTGATCACGTGATCTGATCATGCACTGATCACGCGGTCTGATCATGCACTGATCACGGGCTGATCATGCACTGATCACGTGACTGATCATGCACTGATCACGCGGCTGATAATGCACTGATCACGTGGCTGATCATGCACTGATCACGTGGCTGAGCATGCACTGATCACGTGGCTGATCATGCACTGATCACGTGGCTCATCATGCACTGATCACATGGCTGATCATGCACTGATCACGCACTGATCAATGCACTGATCACGTGACTGATCATGCACTGATCACGCTGATCATGCACTGATCATGCACTGATCACGGGATGATCATGCACTGATCACGTGACTGATCATGCACTGATCACGTGGCCTGATCATGCACTGATCACGTGGCTGATCATGCACTGATCACGAAGCTGATCATGCACTGATCACGCACTGATCATGCACTGATCACGTGGCTGATCATGCACTGATCACGTGGCTGATCATGCACTGATCACGCGGCTGATCATGCACTGATCACGTGGCTGATCATGCACTGATCACGTGACTGATCATGCACTGATCACGCGGCTGATCATGCACTGATCACGTGGCTGATCATGCACTGATCACGTGACTGATCATGCACTGATCACGTGACTGATCATGCACTGATCACGCTGGCTGATCATGCACTGATCACGCGACTGATCATGCACTGATCACGTGATTGATCATGCACTGATCACGTGGCTGATCATGCACACTGATCACGTGGCTGATCATGCACTGATCACGCGGCTGATTATGCACTGATCACGAGGCTGATCATGCACTGATCACGCGGACTGACATGCACTGATCACGTGACTGATCATGCACTGATCACGTGGCTGATCATGCACTGATCACGGGGCTGATCATGCACTGATCACGTGGCTATTCATGCACTGATCACGGGCTGATCATGCACTGATCACCACGCGGCTGATCATGCACTGATCACGCGGGCTGATCATGCACTGATCACGTGGCTGATCATGCACTGATCACGGGCTGATCATGCACTGATCACGATGACTGATCATGCACTGATCACGTGGATGATCATGCACTGATCACGTGACAGATCATGCACTGATCACGTGATTGATCATGCACTGATCACGTGGCTGATCATGCACTGATCACGTGGCTGATCATATGCACTGATCACGTGACTGATCATGCACTGATCACGTGACTGATCATGCACTGATCACGTGGCTGATCATGCACTGATCACGTGTCTGATCACGCACTGATCACGTGATTGATCATGCACTGATCACGTGGCCTGTTCATGCACTGATCACGTGGCTGATCATGCACTGATCACGTGGCTGATCATGCACTGATCACGTGACTGATCATACACTGATCACGCGGCTGATCATGCACTGATCACATGACTGATCATGCACTGATCACGTGACTGATCATGCACTGATCACGTGGCTGATCATGCACTGATCACGGCTGATCATGCACTGATCACCTAAATATTCATGCACTGATCACGCGGGCAATCATGCACTGATCACGTGGCTGATCATGCACTGATCACGTAGCTGATCATGCACTGATCACGCGACTGATCATGCACTGATCACGCGGCTGATCATGCACACTGATCACGTGACAGATCATGCACTGATCACGTGACTGATCATGCACTGATCACGTGGCTGATCATGCACTGATCACGTGGCTGATCATGCACTGATCACGTGACTGATCATGCACTGATCACGTGACTGATCATGCACTGATCACATGGCTGATCATGCACTGATCACGTGTCTGATCATGCACTGATCACGTGACTGATCATGCACTGATCACTTACCTGATCATGCACTGATCACGCGGCTGATCATGCACTGATCACGTGGCTGATCATGCACTGATCACGACTGATCATGCACTGATCACGTAGCTGATGCACTGCGACTGATCATGCACTGATCACGCGACTGATCATGCACTGATCACGTGGCTGATCATGCACTGATCACGTGGCTGATCATGCACTGATCACGTGACTGATCATGCACTGATCACGAATCACGCTGATCATGCACTGATCACGTGACTGATCATGCACTGATCACGTGACTGATCATGCACTGATCACGTGACTGATCATGCACTGATCACGTGGCTGATCATGCACTGATCACGAAGCTGATCATACACTGATCACGTGACTGTGCATGCACTGATCACGTGGCTGATCATGCACTGATAACCTGGCAATCATAAACTGATCACGTGACTGATCATGCACTCTTCACGTGCCTGATCATGCACTGATCACGTGGCTGATCATGCACTGATCACGAAGCTGATCATACACTGATCACGTGACTGTGCATGCACGGATCACGTGGCTGATCATGCACTGATCACGTGACTGATCATGCACTGATCACGTGGCTATCATGCACTGATCACATGACTGATCATGCACTGATCACGTGACTGAGCATGCACTGATCACGCGGGCTGACATGCATGCACTGATCACGTGGCTGATCATGCACTGATCACGTGGCTGATCATGCACTGATCACGAGCTGATCATGCACTGATCACGTGACTGTGCATGCACTGATCACGTAGCTGATCATGCACTGATCACGTGGCTGATCATGCACTGATGACCTGGCAATCATAAACTGATCACGTGACTGATCATGCACTCTTCACTGGCCTGATCATGCACTGATCACGTGGCTGATCATGCAAGGATCACGAAGCTGATCATACACTGATCACGTGACTGTGCCTGCACTGATCATGTGGTTGATCATGCACTGATCACGTGGGAGATCAGAACTGATCACGTGGCTGATCATACACTGATCACTTGACTGATCATGCACTAATCACGTTGCAGATTATGCACTGATCACGTGGCTGATCATGCACTTATCACGTGGCTGATCATACACTGAATACGTGGCTGATCATGCACTGATCACATGACTTATCATGCACTGATCAGGTGCCTGATCATGCACTGATCACGTGCCTATCATGCACTGATCCCGTGGCTGACCATGCACTGATCACGTGACTGATCACATGCACTGATCACGCGACTGATCATTCACTGATCACCTGGCTGATCATGCACACTGATCACGTGGCTGATCATGCACTGATCACGTGACTGATCATGCACTGATCACGCCTGTTCTGATCATGCACTGATCACTGATGTGGCTGATCATGCACTGATCACGACTGATCTGATGATCACACACGATGCACTGACATGCACTGATCATGCACTGATCACGTGCCTGATCATGCACTGATCACGTGGCTGATCATGCACTGATCACGCGACTGATCATGCACTGATCACGCAGCTGATCATGCACTGATCACGTGACTGATCATGCACTGATCACGGGGCTGATCATGCACTGATCACGTGGCTGATCATGCACTGATCACGTGAATGATCATGCACTGATCACGGGGCTGATCATGCACTGATCACGTGGCTGATCATGCACTGATCACGTGGCTGATCATGCACTGATCACGTGGTTGATCATGCACTGATCACGCGACTGATCATGCACTGACTCACACGTGGCTGATCATGCACTGATCACGCGGCTGATCATGCACTGATCACGTGGCTGATCATGCACTGATCACGTGACTGATCATGCACTGATCACGTGGCTGATCATGCACTGATCACGTGGCTGATCATGCACTGATCACGGACTGCTGCACATGCACTGATCACGTGACTGCAAATGCACTGATCACGTGGACTGATCATGCACTGATCACGTGGCTGATCATGCACTGATCACGTGGCTGATCATGCACTGATCACGTGACTGATCATGCACTGATCACGCGCTGATCATGCACTGATCACGTGGCTGATCATGCACTGATCACATGGCTGATCATACACTGATCACGTGACTGATCATGCACTGATCACGTGGCTGATCATGCACTGATCACGTGGCTGATCATGCACTGATCACGCGTGGCTGATCATGCACTGATCACGTGGTTATCATGCACACTGATCACGCGGCTGATCATGCACTGATCACATGGCTGATCATGCACTGATCACGCGACTGATCATGCACTGATCACGCGGCTGATCATGCACTGATCACGGGCTGATCATGCACTGATCACGTGGCTGATCATGCACTGATCACGTGATCACGCTGATCATGCACTGATCACGTGGCTGATCACGTGGCTGATCATGCACTGATCACGTGACTGATCATGCACTGATCACGGACTGATCATGCACTGATCACGCACTGATCACGTGGCTGATCATGCACTGATCACGAGGCTGATCATGCACTGATCACGGACTGATGCATGCACTGATCACGTGGCTGATCATGCACTGATCACGTGGGCTGATCATGCACTGATCACGTGGCTGATCATGCACTGATCACGGACTGATCATGCACTGATCACGTGACTGATCATGCACTGATCACGCGTGCTGATCATGCACTGATCACGTGGCTGATCATGCACTGATCACGCAAATGACTGATAACTGACTGATCACGTGACTGATCATGCACTGATCACGCGGCTGATCATGCACTGATCACGTGGCTGATCATGCACTGATCACGCGGATTGATCATGCACTGATCACGTGGCCTGATCATGCACTGATCACGTGGCTGATCATGCACTGATCACGTGACTGATCATGCACTGATCACGTGGCTGATCATGCACTGATCACGTGACTGATCATGCACTGATCACGCGACTGATCATGCACTGATCACGTGGCTGATCATGCACTGATCACGGGGCTGATCATGCACTGATCACGTGGCTGATCATGCACTGATCACGGGCTGATGATCATGCACTGATCACGTGGCTGATCATGCACTGATCACGGGCAATCATGCACTGATCACGCGGGCTGATCATGCACTGATCACGCACTGATCATGCACTGATCACATGACTGCGCATCATGCACTGATCACGTGGCTGATCATGCACTGATCACATGGACTGATCATGCACTGATCACGTGATTGATCATGCACTGATCACGTGGCTGATCATGCACTGATCACGTGGCTGATCATGCACTGATCACGTGACTGATCATGCACTGATCACGTGACTGATCATGCACTGATCACGCTGGCTGATCATGCACTGATCACGTGGCTGATCATGCACTGATCACGTGATTGATCATGCACTGATCACGTGGCTGATCATGCACACTGATCACGTGGCTGATCATGCACTGATCAAGTGGCTGATCATGCACAAATCACGTGACTGATCATGCACTGATCACGTGCCTGATAATGCACTGATCACGTGCCTGATCATGCCATGATCACGTGACTGATCATGCACTGGTCATGTAGCTATCATGCACTGATCACGTGGCTGATCATCATGCACTGATCACGCGAAATATCATGCACTGATCACGGGCTGATCATGCACTGATCACGTGGCTGATCATGCACTGATCACATGGCTGATCATGCACTGATCACGCGACTGATCATGCACTGATCACGGAAATGATCATGCACTGATCACGTGACTGATCATGCACTGATCACGTGACTGATCATGCACTGGTCACGTGGCTATCATGCACTGATCACGTGGCTGATCATGCACTGATCACGTGACTGATCATGCACTGATCACGTGACTGATCATGCACTGATCACGTGGCTGATCATGCACTGATCACGTGGCTGATCATGCACTGATCACGTGATTGATCATGCACTGATCACGTGCACTGATCATGCACTGATCACACGGCTGATCATGCACTGATCACGTGGCTGATCATGCACTGATCACGCGACTGATCATGCACACTGATCACGTGGCTGATCATGCACTGATCACGTGACTGATCATGCACTGATCACGTGACTGATCATGCACTGATCACGTGGCTGATCATGCACTGATCACGAGCTATCATGCACTGATCACGTGGCTGATCATGCACTGATCACGCGGCTGATCATGCACTGATCACGTGACTGACCATGCACTGATCACGGTCTGATCATGCACTGATCACGCGGGCTGATCATGCACTGATCACGTGACTGATCATGCACTGATCACGTGGCTGATCATGCACTGATCACGTGAATGATCATGCACTGATCACGTGACTGATCATGCACTGATCACGCGCCTGATCATGCACTGATCACACGGCTGATCATGCACTGATCACGCGGCTGATCATGCACTGATCACGTGACATCATGCACACGATCACGGCTGAATGCACTGATCACGTGGCTGATCATGCACTGATCACGCGGCTGATCATGCACTGATCACGTGGCTGATCATGCACTGATCACGTGACTGATCATGCACTGATCACGCGGCTGATCATGCACTGATCACGTGGCTGATCATGCACTGATCACGCGGCTGATCATGCACTGATCACGTGGCTGATCATGCACTGATCACGCGACTGATCATGCACATCACGGACTGATCATGCACTGATCACGTGGCAATCATGCACTGATCACGGGGCTGATCATGCACTGATCACGCGGCTGATCATGCACTGATCACGGGCTTCATGCACTGATCACGTGAATGATCATGCACTGATCACGGGCTGATCATGCACTGATCACGTGGCTGATCATGCACATGATCACACTGGCAATCATGCACTGATCACGTGACTGATCATGCACTGATCACGCGCCTGATCATGCACTGATCACGTGGCTGATCATGCACTGATCACGTGGCTGATCATACACTGATCACGTGACTGATCATGCACTGATCACGTGGCTGATCATGCACTGATCACGTGGCTGATCATGCACTGATCACGCGCTGATCATGCACTGATCACGCGACTGATCATGCACTGATCACGTGACTGATCATGCACTGATCACGTGGCTGATCATGCACTGATCACGCGATGATCGCACTGATGCACTGATCACGATCATGCACTGATCACGGCTGATCATGCACTGATCACGTGACTGATGCATGCACTGATCACGTGGCTGATCATGCACTGATCACGTGGCTGATCATGCACTGATCACGCTGGCTGATCATGCACTGATCACGTGACTGATCATGCACTGATCACATGGCCTGATCATGCACTGATCACGTGGCTGATCATGCACTGATCACGGCTGATCATGCACTGATCACGTGACTGATCATGCACTGATCACGTGGCTGATCATGCACTGATCACGTGGCTGATCATGCACTGATCACGTGGCTGATCATGCACTGATCACGCGGACTGATCATGCACACTGATCACGCGGCAGATCATGCACTGATCACGTGACTGATCATGCACTGGTCACGGAGCTATCATTCACTGATCACGTGTCTGATCATACGCTGATCACGCGACTGATCATGCACTGATCACGTGCCTGATCATGCACTTATCACGTGCCTGATCATGCACTGATCACGTGCCTGAACATGCACTTATCACGTGACTGATCATGCACTGATCTCGTGACTGATCCTGCACTGATCACGTGGCTGATCATGCACTGATCACGTGGCTGATCATGCACTGATCACGTTGCTGATCATGCACTGATCACGGACCTGATCATGCACTGATCGAACGTGGCTGATCATGCACTGATCACGTGGCTGATCATGCACTGATCACGTGACTGATCATGCACTGATCACGCGGCTGATCATGCACACTGATCACGGACTGATCATGCACTGATCACGTGGCTGATCATGCACTGATCACGTGGCTGATCATGCACTGATCACGCGACTGATCATGCACTGATCACGTGGCTGATCATGCACTGATCACGTGACTGATCATGCACTGATCACGTGGCTGATCATGCACACTGATCACGTGGCTGATCATGCACTGATCACCTAAATGATCATGCACTGATCACGGGGCTGATCATGCACTGATCACGCGGGCTGATCATGCACTGATCACGTGGCTGATCATGCACTGATCACGTGGCTGATCATGCACTGATCACGTGACTGATCATGCACTGATCACGTGGCTGATCATGCACTGATCACGCGGCTGATCATGCACTGATCACGTGGCTGATCATGCACTGATCACGTGACTGATCATGCACTGATCACGCGACTGATCATGCACTGATCACGTGGCTGATCATACACTGATCACGTGACTGACATGCACACTGATCACGCGACTGATCATGCACTGATCACGTGGCTGATCATGCACTGATCACGTGGCTGATCATGCACTGATCACGTGACTGATCATGCACTGATCACGTGACTGATCATGCACTGATCACGTGGCTATCATGCACTGATCACGTGGCTATCATGCACTGATCACGGCTGGCTGATCATGCACTGATCACGCGACTGATCATGCACTGATCACGTGGCTGATCATGCACTGATCACGTGGCTGATCATGCACTGATCACGTGGCTGATCATGCACTGATCACGTGACTGATCATGCACTGATCACGTGGCTGATGCACACTGATCACGCGCGGCTGATCATGCACTGATCACGTGACTGATCATGCACTGATCACGCGGCTGATCATGCACTGATCACGTGGCTGATCATGCACTGATCACGTGACTGATCATGCACTGATCACGTGGCTGATCATGCACTGATCACGTGGGCTGATCATCCACTGATCACGTGACTGATCATGCACTGATCACGCGGCTGATCATGCACTGATCACGCGGACTGATCATGCACCGATCACGTGGCTGATCATGCACTGATCACGTGGCTGATCATGCACTGATCACGCGGCAATCATGCACTGATCACGTGACTGATCATGCACTGATCACGCGCCTGATCATGCACTGATCACGTGGCTGATCATGCACTGATCACGGGCTGATCATACACTGATCACGTGACTGATCATGCACTGATCACGGGCTGATCATGCACTGATCACGTGGCTGATCATGCACTGATCACGCGGCTGATCATGCACTGATCACGTGGCTGATCATGCACTGATCACGGACTGATCATGCACTGATCACGCGGCTGATCATGCACTGATCACGTGGCTGCACTGATCACACTGATCACGTGGCTGATCATCACACTGATCACGTGGCTGATCATGCACTGATCACGACGACTGATCATGCACTGATCACGAGGATGATCATGCACTGATCACGACTGATCATGCACTGATCACGTGGCTGATCATGCACTGATCACGTGGCTGATCATGCACTGATCACGCGACTGATCATGCACTGATCACGCGATGACTGATCATGCACTGATCACGTGACTGATCATGCACTGATCACGGATGATCATGCACTGATCACGTGGCTGATCATGCACTGATCACGCTGACTGATCATGCACTGATCACGCAACTGATCATGCACTGATCACGTGGCTGATCATGCACTGATCACGCGGCTGATCATGCACTGATCACGACTGATCATGCACTGATCACGTGACTGATCATGCACTGATCACGCGGATGATCATGCACTGATCACGTGACTGATCATGCACTGATCACGCGGCTGATCATGCACTGATCACGCGGCTGATCATGCACTGATCACGTGGCTGATCATGCACTGATCACGTGGCTGATCATGCACTGATCACGCGGATGATCATGCACTGATCACGTGACTGATCATGCACTGATCACGCACACGATCATGCACTGATCACGGGCTGATCATGCACTGATCACGGACTGATCATGCACTGATCACGTGACATCATGCACTGATCACGTGACTGATCATGCACTGATCACGTGGCTGATCATGCACTGATCACGCGGCTGATCATGCACTGATCACGTGGCTGATCATGCACTGATCACGTGGCTGATCATGCACTGATCACGCTGACTGATCATGCACTGATCACGTGGCTGATCATGCACTGATCACGTGGCTGATCATGCACTGATCACGCGGACTGATCATGCACTGATCACGTGACTGATCATGCACTGATCACGTGACTGATCATGCACTGATCACGTGGCTGATCATGCACTGATCACGTGGCTGATCATGCACTGATCACGAATTGATCATGCACTGATCACGTGATCTGATGATACACACTGATCACGTGACTGATCATGCACTGATCACGTGGCTGATCATGCACTGATCACGTGGCTGATCATGCACTGATCACGTGGCTGATCATGCACTGATCACGTGACTGCACATGCACACTGATCACGTGGCTGATCATGCACACGGATCACGTGGCGGATCATGCACTGATCATGCACTGATCATGCACTGATCTGATCATGCACTGATCACGTGGCTGATCATGCACTGATCACGTGGCTGATCATGCACTGATCACGGGCTGATCATGCACTGATCACGTGAACTGATCATGCACTGATCACGGTGGCTGATCATGCACTGATCACGCGGCTGATCATGCACTGATCACGCGACTGATCATGCACTGATCACGTGGCTGATCATGCACTGATCACGTGGCTGATCATGCACTGATCACGTGGCTGATCATGCACTGATCACGCGGCTGATCATGCACTGATCACGTGACTGATCATGCACTGATCACGCGACTGATCATGCACTGATCACGCGGCTGATCATGCACTGATCACGCGGCTGATCATGCACTGATCACGGGATTGATCATGAACTGATCACGTGGCTGATCATGCACTGATGATCACGTGATCTGATCATGCACTGATCACGTGGCTGATCATGCACTGATCACGTGACTGATCATGCACACTGATCACGTGGCTGATCATGCACTGATCACGTGGCTGATCATGCACTGATCACGCGACTGATCATGCACTGATCACGTGGCTGATCATGCACTGATCACGTGACTGATCATGCACTGATCACGCGGCTGATCATGCACTGATCACGCGGCTGATCATGCACTGATCACGTGGCTGATTGACATGCACTGATCACGTGACTGATCATGCACTGATCACGTGGCTGATCATGCACTGATCACGTGGCTGATCATGCACTGATCACGCGGCTGATCATGCACTGATCACGTGGCTGATCATGCACTGATCACGTGGCTGATCATGCACTGATCACGTGGCTGATCATGCACTGATCACGTGGCTGATCATGCACTGATCACGTGGCTGATCATGCACTGATCACGTGGCTGATCATGCACTGATCACGTGACTGATCATGCACTGATCACGTGCTGATCATGCACTGATCACGTGGCTGATCATGCACACTGATCACGTGGCTGATCATGCACTGATCACGTGACTGATCATGCACTGCACTGATCACGTGACTGATCATGCACTGATCACGTGGCTGTATGGCACTGATCACGTGGCTGATCATGCACTGATCACGTGGCTGATCATGCACTGATCACGTGACTGATCATGCACTGATCACGGACTGATCATGCACTGATCACGCTGGCTGATCATGCACTGATCACGTGGCTGATCATGCACTGATCACGTGACTGATCATGCACTGATCACGTGGCTGATCATGCACTGATCACGTGGCTGATCATGCACTGATCACGTGGCTGATCATGCACTGATCACGTGGCTGATCATGCACTGATCACGTGGCTGATCATGCACTGATCACGTGGCTGATCATGCACTGATCACGTGGCTGATCATGCACTGATCACGTGGCTGATCATGCACTGATCACGCGGCTGATCATGCACTGATCACGTGACTGATCATGCACTGATCACGTGGCTGATCATGCACTGATCACGTGGCTGATCATGCACTGATCACGCGACTGATCACGCACTGATCACGCGGCTGATCATGCACTGATCACATGACTGACTGATCATGCACTGATCACGTGGCTGATCATGCACTGATCACGTGGCTGATCATGCACTGATCACGTGACTGATCATGCACTGATCACGGCCTGATCATGCACTGATCACGTGGCTGATCATGCACTGATCACGCGGCTGATCATGCACTGATCACGTGACTGATCATGCACTGATCACGTGGCTGATCATGCACTGATCACGTGGGCTGATCATGCACTGATCACGTGGCTGATCATGCACTGATCACGTGGCTGATCATGCACTGATCACGCGACTGATCATGCACTGATCACGCGGCTGATCATGCACTGATCACGTGGCTGATCATGCACTGATCACGCGGCTGATCATGCACTGATCACGTGACTGATCATGCACTGATCACGTGGCTGATCATGCACTGATCACGCTGGATCATGCACTGATCACGTGGCTGATCATGCACTGATCACGTGGCTGATCAATGCACTGATCACGTGGCTGATCATGCACTGATCACGTGGCTGATCATGCACTGATCACGCACTCACGTGATCATGCACACTGATCACGTGGCTGATCATGCACTGATCACGTGGCTGATCATGCACTGATCACGTGACTGATCATGCACTGATCACGTGGCTGATCATGCACTGATCACGCGGCTGATCATGCACTGATCACGTGGCTGATCATGCACTGATCACGTGACTGATCATGCACTGATCACGTGGCTGATCATGCACTGATCACGTGGCTGATCATGCACTGATCACGTGACTGATCATGCACTGATCACGTGACTGATCATGCACTGATCACGCGGCTGATCATGCACTGATCACGTGGCTGATCATGCACTGATCACGTGGCTGATCATGCACTGATCACGTGACTGATCATGCACTGATCACGTGGCTGATCATGCACTGATCACGTGGCTGATCATGCACTGATCACGTGGCTGATCATGCACTGATCACGTGACTGCATCATGCACTGATCACGTGGCTGATCATGCACTGATCACGTGGCTGATCATGCACTGATCACGTGGCTGATCATGCACTGATCACGTGGTTGATCATGCACTGATCACGTGGCTCATGCACTGATCATCACTGATGGCTGATCATGCACTGATCACGTGACTGATCATGCACTGATCACGTGGCTGATCATGCACTGATCACGTGGCTGATCATGCACTGATCACGTGACTGATCATGCACTGATCACGCGGCTGATCATGCACTGATCACGTGGCTGATCATGCACTGATCACGTGACTGATCATGCACTGATCACGTGGCTGATCATGCACTGATCACGTGTGACTGTGCATGCACTGATCACGTGGCTGATCATGCACTGATCACGTGGCTGATCATGCACTGATCACGTGACTGATCATGCACTGATCACGCGCCTGATCATGCACTGATCACCTGGCTGATCATGCACTGATCACGGGCTGATCATGCACTGATCACGCGACTGATCATGCACTGATCACGCGGCTGATCATGCACTGATCACGTGGCTGATCATGCACTGATCACGCGGCTGATCATGCACTGATCACGTGACTGATCATGCACTGATCACGCTGGCTGATCATGCACTGATCACGTGGCTGATCATGCACTGATCACGTGGCTGATCATGCACTGATCACGTGGCTGATCATACACTGATCACGTTACTGATCATGCACTGATCACGCGACTGATCATGCACTGATCACCTGGCTGATCATGCACTGATCACACGTGTCTGATCATGCACTGATCACGCGGCTGATCATGCACTGATCACGTGGCTGATCATGCACTGATCACGCGGCTGATCATGCACTGATCACGTGACTGATCATGCACTGATCACGTGGCAACCATGCACTGATCACGCGGACTGATCATGCACTGATCACGTGACTGATCATGCACTGATCACGTGGCTGATCATGCACTGATCACGGGGCTGATCATGCACTGATCACCTGATCATGATCATGCACTGATCACGCGGCTGATCATGCACTGATCACGCAATATTCATGCACTGATCACGGGGCTGATCATGCACTGATCACGTGGCTGATCATGCACTGATCACGGCTAGCTGATCATGCACATGATCACGTGACTGATCATGAACTGATCACGTGGATATCATGCACTGATCACGTGCCTGATCATGCACTGATCACGTGACTGATCATGCACTGATCACCTGGCTGATCATGCACTGATCACCTGTCTGATCATGCACTGATCACACGTGATTGCACATGCACTGATCACGTGGCTGATCATGCACTGATCACACGTGGATATCATGCACTGATCACGTGGCTGATCATGCACTGATCACGTGACTGATCATGCACTGATCACGTGGCTGATCATGCACTGATCACATGACTGATCATGCACTGATCACGCGACTGATCATGCACTGATCACGTGGCTGATCATGCACTGATCACGGGGCTAATCATGCACTGATCACGTAAATGATCATGCACTGATCACGGGGCAATCATGCACTGATCACGTGGCTGATCATGCACTGATCACTTAGCTGATCATGCACTGATCACGTGACTGATCATGCACTGATCACGTGATATCATGCACTGATCACGTGACAGATCATGCACTGATCACGTGACTGATCATGCACTGATCACGCATGGCATGCACTGATCACGCACTGATCACGTGGCTGATCATGCACTGATCACGCGGACTGATCATACACTGATCACGTGAGTGATCATGCACTGATCACGTGCCTGATCATGCACTGATCACGTGGTGGATCATGCACTGATCACGTGATTGATCATGCACTGATCATGTGGCTATCATGCACTGATCACGCGGGCTGATCATGCACTGATCACGGGCTGATCATGCACTTATCACATGACTGATCATGCACTGATCACGTGGCTGATCATGCACTGATCACGTGACTGATCATGCACTGATCACGTGACTGATCATGCACTGATCACGTGGCTGATCATGCACTGATCACGTGGCTGATCATGCACTGATCACGTGACTGATCATGCACTGATCACGTGGCTGATCATGCACTGATCACGGACTGATCATGCACTGATCACGTGACTGATCATGCACTGATCACGTGGCTGATCATGCACTGATCATCACGTGGCTGATCATGCACTAATAACGTGGCTGATCATGCATTGATCAGGCGAACTGATCATTCACTGATCACGTGACTGTGCATGCACTGATCACGTGGCTGATCATGCACTGATAACCTGGCAATCATAAACTGATCACTTGACTGATCATGCACTCTTCACGGCCTGATCATGCACTGATCACGTGGCTGATCATGCACTGATCACGTGACTGATCATGCACTGATCACGTGGCTGATCATGCACTGATCACGCTGACATGACTGATCATGCACTGATCACGATCACATGACATATCATGCACTGATCACCTGACTGATCATGCACTGATCACATGGCTGATCATGCACTGATCACGTGGCTGATCATGCACTGATCACGAAGCTGATCATACACTGGTCACGTGACTGTGCATGCGCCTGATCCACGTAGCTGATCATGCACTGATCACGTGGCTGATCATGCAATTCGTGCCTGATCGTACTGATCGCGATCATGCACTGATCACGTGGCTGAACATGCAATGATCACGTGGTTGATCATGCACTGATCACGTGGCTGATCATGCACTAATCACGAAGCTGATCATACACTGATCACGTGACTGTGCATGCACTGAACACGTGCCTGAACATGCAATGATCACGTGGGTGATCATGCACTGATCACATGGCTGATCATACACAGATTACGTGACTGATCATTCACTCATCACCTGGCTGATCATGCACTGATCACGTGGCTGATCATGCACTGATCACGTGGCTGATCATGCACTGATCACGTGGCTGATCATACACTGATCACGTGGCTGATAATGCACTGATCACGTGCCTGATCATGCACTGATCACGTGGCTGATCATGCACTGATCACGTGGCTGATCATGCACTGACCACACGACTGATCATGCACTGATCACGTGGCTGATCATGCACACTGATCACGTGGCTGATCATGCACTGATCACGTGGCTGATCATGCACTGATCACGTGGCTGATCATGCACTGATCACGTGGCTGATCATGCACTGATCACGTGGCTGATCATGCACTGGGATCACGTGACTGATCATGCACTGATCACGTGACTGATCATGCACTGATCACGTGGCTGATCATGCACTGATCACGCGGCTGATCATGCACATGATCACGTGACTGATCATGCACTGATCACGTGGCTGATCATGCACTGATCACACGTGCACTGATCACGCATCATGATCACGATCACTGATCATCATGACTGATCACGTGGCTGATCATGCACTGATCACGTGACTGATGCACTGATCACGGCTGATCATGCACTGATCACGTGACTGATCATGCACTGATCACGTGGCTGATCATGCACTGATCACACGTGACTGAACATGCACATCACGCGGCTGATCATGCACTGATCACGTGGCTGATCATGCACTGATCACGTGGCTGATCATGCACTGATCACGCGGGCTGATCATGCACTGATCACGTGGCTGATCATGCACTGATCACGTGACTGATCATGCACTGATCACGCGACTGATCATGCACTGATCACGTGGCTGATCATGCACTGATCACGCTGCTGATCATGCACTGATCACGTGGCTGATGCACTGAAAATGCACACGTGATCACATGCACTGATCACGTGGCTGATCATGCACTGATCACGTGGCTGATCATGCACTGATCACGCGGCTGATCATGCACTGATCACGCGGCTGATCATGCACTGATCACGTGGCTGATCATGCACTGATCACGTGACTGATCATGCACTGATCACGTGGCTGATCATGCACTGATCACGCTGCTGATCACTGGATCACGTGGCTGATCATGCACTGATCACGTGACTGATCATGCACTGATCACGTGGCTGATCATGCACTGATCACGTGGCTGCTCATCACACTGATCACGTGACTGATCATGCACTGATCACGCACTGGATCATGCACTGATCACGTGGCTGATCATGCACTGATCACGTGGCTGATCATGCACTGATCACGTGGCTGATCATGCACTGATCACGTGACTGATCATGCACTGATCACGCACTGATCATGCACTGATCACGTGGCTGATCATGCACTGATCACGCGGCTGATCATGCACTGATCACGTGACTGATCATGCACTGATCACGTGGCTGATCATGCACTGATCACGGCTGATCATGCACTGATCTACGTGGCTGATCATGCACACTGATCACGAGTTATCATGCACTGATCATGCGGCTGATCATGCACTGATCCCATGGCTGATCATGCACTGATCACGTGACTGATCATACACTGGTCACGTGACTATCATGCACTGAGCACGTGGCTGATCATACACTGATCACGTGACTGATCATGCACTGATCACGTGGCTGATCATGCACTGATCACGTGGCTGATCATACACTGATCACGTGACTGATCATGCACTGATCACGTGCCTGATCATGCACTGATCACGTGACTGACCATGCACTGATCACGTGGCTGATCATGCACTGATCACCTGGCTGATCATGCACTGATCACGTGACTGTTCATGCACTGATCACACTGGCCTGATCATGCACTGATCACGGACTGATCATGCACTGATCACGGCTGATCATGCACTGATCACGTGACTTGATCATGCACTGATCACGCGGCTGATCATGCACATCACGTGGCTGATCATGCACTGATCACGTGGCTGATCATGCACTGATCACGTGACTGATCATGCACTGATCACGTGGCTGATCATGCACTGATCACGTGGCTGATCATGCACTGATCACGTGGCTGATCATGCACTGATCACGTGGCTGATCATACACTGATCACGTTACTGATCATGCACTGATCACGCGACTGATCATGCACTGATCACGCTGGCTGATCATGCACTGATCACGTGTCTGATCATGCACTGATCACGCGGCTGATCATGCACTGATCACGCGGCTGATCATGCACTGATCACGCGGCTGATATCATGCACTGATCACGTGGCTGATCATGCACTGATCACGATCACGATGCACTGATCACGCGATGACATGCACTGATCACGTGATGACATGCACTGATCACGCACTGATCGCACACTGATCACGTGGCAATCATGCACTGATCACGGGGCTGATCATGCACTGATCACGTGGCTGATCATGCACTGATCACTTGGCTGATCATACACTGATCACGTGAATGATCATGCACTGATCACGGGCTGATCATGCACTGATCACGCGGGCTGATCATGCACTGATCACGTGGCTGATCATGCACTGATCACGTGACTGATCATGCAGTGATCACGTGGCTGATCATGCACTGATCACGTGACTGATCATGCACTGATCACGTGACTGATCATGCACTGATCACGTGGCTGATCATGCACTGATCACGTGACTGATCATGCACTGATCACGTGACTGATCATGCACTGATCACGTGCCTGATCATGCACTGATCACGTGGCTGATCATGCACTGATCACGTGACTGATCATGCACTGATCACGTGGCTGATCATGCACTGATCACGTGGCTGATCATGCACTGATCACGTGACTGATCATGCACTGATCACGCGACTGATCATGCACTGATCACGGCTGATCATGCACTGATCACGTGGCTGATCATGCACTGATCACGAGGCTGATCATGCACTGATCACGTGACTGATCATGCACTGATCACGAGGCTGATCATGCACTGATCACGTGGCTGATCATGCACTGATCACGAGGCTGATCATTCACTGATCACGTGACTGATCATGCACTGATCACGTGGCTGATCATGCACTGATCACGTGGCTGATCATGCACTGATCACGTGGCTGATCATGCACTGATCACGCGGGCTGATCATGCACTGATCACGTGGCTGATCATGCACTGATCACGTGGCTGATCATGCACTGATCACGTGACTGATCATGCACTGATCACGGGCTGATCATGCACTGATCACGTGGCTGATCATGCACTGATCACGTGACTGATCATGCACTGATCACGCGGCTGATCATGCACTGATCACGTGGCTGATCATGCACTGATCACGTGACTGATCATGCACTGATCACGCGGCTGATCATGCACTGATCACGTGACTGATCATGCACTGATCACGTGGCTGATCATGCACTGATCACGTGGCTGATCATGCACTGATCACGTGACTGATCATGCACTGATCACGTGACTGATCATGCACTGATCACGTGACTGATCATGCACTGATCACGCGGGCTGATCATGCACTGATCACGTGGCTGATCATGCACTGATCACGCGTGACTGATCATGCACTGATCACGTGGCTGATCATGCACTGATCACGCGGCTGATCATGCACATGCACATCACGTGGCTGATCATGCACTGATCACGTGGCTGATCATGCACTGATCACGTGGCTGATCATGCACTGATCACGTGGCTGATCATGCACTGATCACGTGGCTGATCATGCACTGATCACGTGATCTGATCATGCACTGATCACGCACACGCACACATGCACTGATCACGCGACTGATCATGCACTGATCACGTGGCTGATCATGCACTGATCACGTGGCTGATCATGCACTGATCACGCACTGATCATCATGCACTGATCACGCGACCTGATCATGCACTGATCACGTGGCTGATCATGCACTGATCACGTGGCTGATCATGCACTGATCACGTGACTGATCATGCACTGATCACGTGGCTGATCATGCACTGATCACGTGACTGATCATGCACTGATCACGCGGCTGATCATGCACTGATCACGGGCTGATCATGCACTGATCACGCCTATCATGATCATGCACTGATCACGTGGCTGATCATGCACACGATCACGTGGCTGATCATGCACTGATCACGGGGCTGATCATGCACTGATCACGTGGCTGATCATGCACTGATCACGCGAGCTGATCATGCACTGATCACGCGACTGATCATGCACACTGATCACGTGGCTGATCATGCACTGATCACGTGACTGATCATGCACTGATCACGTGGCTGATCATGCACTGATCACGTGGCTGATCATGCACTGATCACGTGGCTGATCATGCACTGATCACGTGACTGATCATGCACTGATCACGTGGCTGATCATGCACTGATCACGCGGGCTGATCATGCACTGATCACGTGGCTGATCATGCACTGATCACGTGGCTGATCATATGCACTGATCACGTGGCTGATCATGCACTGATCACGTGACTGATCATGCACTGATCACGTGGCTGATCATGCACTGATCACGCGGCTGATCATGCACTGATCACGCGGCTGATCATGCACTGATCACGTGGCTGATCATGCACTGATCACGGGGCACATGCACTGATCACGTGGCTGATCATGCACTGATCACGTGCTGATCATGCACTGATCACGTGGCTGATCATGCACTGATCACGTGGATGATCATGCACACTGATCACGTGACAGATCATGCACTGATCACGTGACTGATCATGCACTGATCACTTGTCTATCATGCACTGATCACGTGGCTGATCATACACTGATCACGTTACTGATCATGCACTGATCACGTGGCTGATCATGCACTGATCACGTGGCTGATCATGCACTGATCACGTGGCTGATCATGCACTGATCACACGACTGATCATGCACTGATCACGCGACTGATCATGCACTGATCACGCGGCTGATCATGCACTGATCACGTGGCTGATCATGCACTGATCACGTGACTGATCATGCACTGATCACGTGGCTGACTGATCATGCACTGATCACGTGACTGATCATGCACTGATGATCACGTGACTGATCATGCACTGATCACGCGGCTGATCATGCACTGATCACGTGGCTGATCATGCACTGATCACGCGGCTGATCATGCACTGATCACGTGACTGATGCATGCACTGATCACGCGACTGATCATGCACTGATCACGTGGCTGATCATGCACTGATCACCGTGGCTGATCATGCACTGATCACGCGGGCTGATCATGCACTGATCACGTGGCTGATCATGCACTGATCACGCGACTGTGATCATGCACTGATCACGTGGCTGATCATGCACTGATCACGTGGCTGATCATGCACTGATCACGTGACTGATCATGCACACTGATCACGACTGATCATGCACTGATCACGTGGCTGATCATGCACTGATCACGTGGCTGATCATGCACTGATCACGTGACTGATCATGCACTGATCACGTGACTGATCATGCACTGATCACGTGGCTGATCATGCACTGATCACGCGGCTGATCATGCACTGATCACGCTGGCTGATCATGCACTGATCACGTGATGATCCATGCATGCACTGATCACGTGGCTGATCATGCACTGATCACGTGGCTGATCATGCACTGATCACGCGGCTGATCATGCACTGATCACGTGGCTGATCATGCACTGAACACATGGCTGATCATACAATGATCACGTGACTGATCATGCACTGATCACGTGCTGATCATGCACTGATCACGTGGCTGATCATGCACTGATCACGCTGGCAATCATAAACTGATCACGTGACTGATCATGCACTGATCACTGGCCTGATCATGCACTGATCACGTGGCTGATCATGCACTGATCACGTGGCTGATCATACACTGATCACGTGACTGAGCCTGCACTGATCACGTGGCTGATCATGCACTGATCACGGCTGATCATGCACTGATCACGTGGCTGATCATGCACTGATCACGTGACTGATCATGCACTGATCACGCTTGACTGATCATGCACTGATCACGTGGCTGATCATGCACTGATCACGTGGCTGATCATGCACTGATCACGTGGCTGATCATGCACTGATCACGTGACTGATCATGCACTGATCACGTGGCTGATCATGCACTGATCACGGGCTGATCATGCACTGATCACGACGGGCTGATCATGCACTGATCACGTGACTGATCATGCACTGATCACACATCACGATCACGGGCTGATCATGCACTGATCACGTGGCTGATCATGCACTGATCACGTGGCTGATCATGCACTGATCACGGGCTGATCATGCACTGATCACGGACTGATCATGCACTGATCACGTGGCTGATCATGCACTGATCACGTGGCTGATCATGCACTGATCACGGGACTGATCATGCACTGATCACGTGCCTGATCATGCACTGATCACGGCTGATCATGCACTGATCACGTGGCTGATCATGCACTGATCACGTGACTGATCATGCACTGATCACGCCTGATCATGCACTGATCACGCGGCTGATCATGCACTGATCACGCGGCTGATCATGCACTGAATCACGGACTGATCATGCACTGATCACGTGGCTGATCATGCACTGATCACGTGGCTGATCATGCACTGATCACGCGGCTGATCATGCACTGATCACGGTGACTGATCATGCACTCACGCATGATCACATGCCGTGATGATAATGCACTGATCACGTGGCTGATCATGCACTGATCACGCGGGCTGATCATGCACTGATCACGTGCTGATCATGCACTGATCACGTGCTGATCATGCACTGATCACGTGGCTGATCATGCACTGATCATCACGTGGCTGATCATGCACTGATCACGCGGCTGATCATGCACTGATCACGCGCTGATCATGCACTGATCACGTGGCTGATCATGCACTGATCACGTGGCTGATCATGCACTGATCACGTGGCTGATCATGCACTGATCACGCGGCTGATCATGCACTGATCACGTGGCTGATCATGCACTGATCACGTGGCTGATCATGCACTGATCACGCGGGCTGATCATGCACTGATCACGTGGCTGATCATGCACTGATCACGCGGGCTGATCATGCACTGATCACGGGCTGATCATGCACTGATCACGCGGCTGATCATGCACTGATCACGTGACTGATCATGCACTGATCACGTGGCTGATCATGCACTGATCACGCGGCTGATCATGCACTGATCACGTGACTGATCATGCACTGACCACGATCATGCACTGATCATGCACTGATCACGCACTGATGCATGCACATGCACTGATCACGGGCTGATCATATGCACTGATCACGCGACTGATCATGCACTGATCACGTGGCTGATCATGCACTGATCAGTGGCTGATCATGCACTGATCACGAGACTGATCATGCACTGATCACATGGGTATCATGCACTGATCACGTGACTGATCATGCACTGATCACGTGGCTGATCACACTGCACACGATCACATGCACTGATCACGCACACATCACGATCACGGCTGATCATGCACTGATCACGTGCTGATCATACAGTGATCACGTGGCTGATCATGCACTGATCATGTGGCTGAACATGCACTGATAAAGTGGCTGATCATGCACTGATCATGTGACTGAGCATGCACCGATAACGTGACCTATCAAGCACTCTTCACGTGCCTGATCATGCACTGATAACATGGCTGATCATGTACTGATCACCAAGCTGATCATGCACTGATCACGCGACTGATCATGCACTGATCACGTGGCTGATCATGCACTGATCACGTGGGTGATCATGCACTGATCACGTGCCTGATCATACACTGATCACGTGGCTGATCATGCACCAATCACGTGGCTGATCATGCACACCGATCACGGTGGCTGATCATACACACTGATCACGTGGCTGATCATGCACTGATCACGCGACTGACATGCACTGATCACGTGGCTGATCATGCACTGATCACGTGACTGATCATGCACTGATCACGCGGCTGATCATGCACTGATCACGTGACTGATCATGCACTGATCACGTGGCTGATCTGGCACTGATCACGCGCTGATCATGCACTGATCACGTGACTGATCATGCACTGATCACGTGAAGCTGATCATGCACACTGATCACGCGGGCTGATCATGCACTGATCACGTGGCTGATCATGCACTGATCACGTGACTGATCATGCACTGATCACGCGGGCTGATCATGCACTGATCACGCGGCCTGATCATGCACTGATCACGTGGCTGATCATGCACTGATCACGCGGGCTGATCATGCACTGATCACGTGGCTGATCATGCACTGATCACGTGGCTGATCATGCACTGATCACGTGGCTGATCATGCACTGATCACGTGGCTGATCATGCACTGATCACGTGGCTGATCATGCACTGATCACGTGACTGATCATGCACTGATCACGTGGCTGATCATGCACTGATCACGTGGCTGATCATGCACTGATCACGTGGCTGATCATGCACTGATCACGTGGCTGATCATGCACTGATCACGCGGCTGATCATGCACTGATCACGCGACTGACATGCACTGATCACGCGGCTGATCATGCACTGATCACGCGGATCATCATGCACTGATCACGTGACTGCATCATGCACTGATCACGTGGCTGATCATGCACTGATCACGTGGCTGATCATGCACTGATCACGTGTTACTGATCATCACTGATCACGGAGCTGATCATGCACTGATCACGTGCTGATCATGCACTGATCACGCGGCTGATCATGCACTGATCACGGTGACCACATCATGCACTGATCACGTGGCTGATCATGCACTGATCACGCGGCTGATCATGCACTGATCACGCGGCTGATCATGCACTGATCACGTGACTGATCATGCACTGATCACATGGCTGATCATGCACTGATCACGTGGCTGATCATGCACTGATCACACGGACTGATCATGCACTGATCACGTGGCTGATCATGCACTGATCACGTGACTGATCATGCACTGATCACGGTGCCTGATCATGCACTGATCACGCATGGCGATCATGCACTGATCACGCGACTGATCATACACTGATCACGTGACTGCGATCATGCACTGATCACGCTGGCTGATCATGCACTGATCACGGCTGACCATCACTGATCACGCGCCACACCATGCACTGATCACGCGGCTGATCATGCACTGATCACGCGGACTGATCATGCACTGATCACGTGGCTGATCATGCACAGATCACGTGGCTGATCATGCACTGATCACGTGACTGATTATGCACCGATCACGTGGCTGATCATGCACTGATCACGCGCACTGATCACGATCACGTGACTGTGCATGCACTGATCACGCGGCTGATCATGCACTGATCACGTGGCTGATCATTCACTGATCACGCGGCTGATCATACACCGATCA